>NW_004953916.1:0-1239 GCF_000317375.1 Microtus ochrogaster
AAAAAAAAAAAAAAAAAAAAAAAAAGACTATTGTTTTCATCTCTTTGTATCATCAAACCTAAGAGAGTACCTGGGACATAGTAGTCACCTTATAGTTATATCTTGACTGAATGTCAAAATTAATTTTACAGGAATGAAGGAGAAATTATTATAAAAGTTACATATCATACAATGTAGGAAGAAATGGGAAAGAACTGCAAGTTGTAGTCTCTGGTTTAAATCCAGTTATTAGAATGAGTGTCTTTTGTGGCACATTAAAATAACCTGTGTTTACTAGATCTTTGTTTATTAGCATGTAGGTGAAAACTTTGTGTGTTGTCACTTGATCTCGAAGTCTAGCGATGTCATTTAAAGCTGCATGACTTCATATATATGCATGTATGTATGTATGTATTCTCTTGGGAAATGAGAATGCTTTGCTTAGAGAGGGGCCTTGTGATCATGTGTGGATGTGCAGTCCATGAACACAGGTCGCTAATTTAGCATAATAGAAAATACCCTGCATTCTATCACATTAAATTCTTAAAACAAATGGGATAAAATAATTTAAAATTAACTGACTTTGAAAATCAAATTCAGTATTTGTGGCTGTGGTTTGGGAATTTAAGATAAAGTGAATCGTTAGTTTTATAATCTGCTTCAGTCTAAGCAGAAATCTCTATTTTCTACAGTTTTCAGGAAAAACTTACTTATATTCAGCTAATTTTTAGTAAATTGTACAAATGCAGTGTCCTTACACTTGGCTTTTTAAAGCTGTTGCTGTCAGAGTGTAAATTTCGTAAACTGTGTTTCTGCCAAGCACTTTGAGTATTACTGCTAACCTTGTACAGACAGCTTACCCCGTCTGACCCTCGTCTGCAAACAGACACAGCAGGCTTTGTCTCATAGAATTGGTTGAGAAATGAACAAATGGACTTATGTAAGTTGCTTAATAGATAGCAGTATGATAAACGTTAGCTATTAATGATAGTATGTATTACTTAATATATAGCAGTTACAGTAATGGTAGGTAAGTGTTACTTGTGGTTTTTTTTTTTACAAGTTTTTAAAAATTTGTTACTTTTAAAATTGATGAATAGTTCAAAGACACTAAGATAAAACCATGAACAAAAATCAGTTGATAAATTATTTTTAAATGTAAGTCAGTAGCCGGGCGGTGGTGGCTCACACCTTTAATCCCAGCACTCGGGAGGCAGAGGCAGGCGGATCTCTGTGAGTTCGAGACCAGCCTGGTCTACA
>NW_004953917.1:0-1238 GCF_000317375.1 Microtus ochrogaster
GCCACCATGTGGTTGCCGGGAATTGAACTCAGGACCTTTGGAAGAGCAGGCAATACTCTTAACCACTGAGCTATCTCTCCTAATAGGAATCTTATAGGAATTCTTAGAGAAGAAGAAGCAAATTAATTTGAAAAGACTGTGTAACTCCAAATGCATGGCATTCTAGAAAAGGCAAAATGAAGGTGGCAACAACAACAACAGCAACAAAAAGGTTGCCAGGAGCTGTGGAGGCAAGGGTTACTAGATGAGACACAGAGGAATTTTAGTACACTGCCCTGGGATAATGTTCCTGAACACTATAAAGTATCATCACTCATATTGGTTTAAAATCACTGATTGGTCAGTTAGCCAGGCAGGAAGTATAGGTGGGACAACTAGACTAAAAGAATTCTGGAAAGAAGGAAGACAGGGGCATAGTCCCAACCTTATGCAGAAAAAGCAAGATAAAAATGCCTCACTGGGAAAGGTAGCAAGCCACATGGTTAAACATAGACAAGGATTATGGGTGAATTTAAGTTGTAAGAGCTAGTTAGTAATAAGCCTGAGCTAATAGACTAAATAGTTTACAATTAATATAAGCCTCTGTGCATTTTTTTGGGACTGAATGGCTTCGGGACAGAGCAGGACAGAAACTTCCATCTAGAAATGGTGCCCTAATGTTTTACAAGAATTTTGTATTCTTGACAGACAATAACAGAGTAAAGCATGACTTCTTGGTAACTGTCTTTTTTTCTAGTAGGCTCTGTTTGCTGGTGAGAAGCAGAGGTGTGTCTCCTTTAAGAGAGGCTTCCTATCAGTATGGTGGTTTCTCAGAAAATTAGAAATCAACATACTTCAGGACTCAGCAATACACTCTGGGTCATATACCCAAAGGATGATCATACCACAAGGACATGTGCTCAACTATATTAATAGAAGCATTACTTGTAATAGCCAGAATCAGGAAGCCAGAATTCTTTTAGTCTAGTGGGTTACCTCACTCAATATGATGTTTTCTAGCTCCATCCATTTGTCTGCAAATTTCAAGAGGTCATTTTTCTCTGCTGTGTAGTACTCCATGTGTAAATGTATCATATTTTCCTTATCCTTTTTTTGGTCTAAGGGCATTTAGGTTCTTTCCAGGTTCTGGCTATGACAAACAATGCTGCTATGAACATAGTTGAGCACATGTCTTTGTGGCACGATTGAGCATCCTTTGGATATATACCCAAAAGTGGTATTACTGGGTCTTGAGGAAG
>NW_004953918.1:0-1238 GCF_000317375.1 Microtus ochrogaster
TATATGCAGGAAACCTATATGAAATGGCAAGTACCCTTACAAAGGAGACAGAGGGGAGTCAGATACTCATGACATGAAGACAAACGGAAGACTGGATAATTCTGACAAGCCAAGAGTAAGAACCTTGACAGGACACAAGAGTCCTGGTGACACTTATTTCCAATTTCGGGCCTTCAGCATTCAAAAACAATTGTTTTAAGATACTCAACTAGTATGTGACAATGACACAGCAACTGAGAATTCTATTTAGTGTTCATTACTTGCTAAGCTGTTGAAACATAAAGATCAAGTTTTAAACACAATTCTGTGCTACATTCCAGAGTCTTGGGATAGTGTTCAAGGCTGTAACTAAAAGCTAGGATAGGAAGTCTCAGCGTTCATCCTAAGAGTTATTAAAAACATACAGAGATGATTTATGTTTGAGGCTTGGAAACAAAGTTAAGGATCAATTACCTATTTGTGTTTGTTTTAATCCACTGACATTGAGAATGAATTTTTTAGAGTTTAATTCCATTTAGGAGCCCACAAAGCATAAAAAAATTCCCTGAGAATGACCACGTGGAGTTAGGACATGCTCCTGCAAGCAAACTGACGGAGGGAGGAGGGCACAACACTGTCCTGTAGAATTATCTGGCTTTAAGAGTAGGCACTAGACTGTGAATGGTCTCAGTATATGAATCATTTGGAATACTCTAAACTTAAGTCACCAGCAAAATACAACGAAGGATGTATTTAAAAATTAATTTAATGCTTGGCTAAAGCTTAATTACACATATAATTATCAAACAATAGTCCTTAATTTCCAAAAAGTTCCTCTTTTGAAAACCACAGAATCAGAAAGCATTAAAACAAGTTTCTCTGATCAGAGTATTTACAATGTGGTATAAACATTACAGAAGACCACCGATAGTAAATTGCCTGGATATGTCTAATCAGCAAGGCATATTCTTTATTGCATATATAACTCACATATATGGGATTTAAAATATGATAGACTATATCTGTATCTGTAAGCTGGATAGGGAGTAAACTCATGAATGAGAAAGGACAGTCAGCCTAAACCATGCACTTAGCTTGTGGGCTTATTGTCAGAAACTACACTGAGGTCCCTCCCACCCCAAACTCTTGCATATCTCACCTAGAGCTCATATTAAACCCACATTGGCCTCCAAGGCCAATTCACAGAAATTCACACTCACTCAGCGACGTCCGTAACTCAGCTCTCATTTTAAGGCAGT
>NW_004953919.1:0-1237 GCF_000317375.1 Microtus ochrogaster
GGGGGGGGGTTGTTTTAGTTTTGTTTTGTTTGTTTTTCTGTTTATGTGTGTAGAGTCTGCAATATGTGTGTCAGTTTATAAAATACCACCAAGTATCCAGTCCTGTTGGAGGGAATGAAAGAACACTAAAAATTCAAGAAATTAAGGCCTGGGAGAAGGAATTCAGGGGCCACTATCAGAATCACAATACACTTGTCCATTTAAATAGTTCAGAGGGAGAAATGCCTGAACAACAGGTACAGAGTCCAGGACACTTACGTGTGTAAGGACAGGGTCAGGAAAGATGGGGGAAGGGTGTTCCTCACCCACCTTCACCTATGGGTGCCTGAGCCCCAGGATGCAGTGAGCAGATAAACCTGCTGCCCCAAACTGACATCAGATCTTTCTCAAGAAAAGTAAGTCTAATAAAAAGATAAAGCATATTCTCACTTTGTCAGCATAAAACAATGGAACAGAAGGTCCTGAGCCTGCCCTTGCACCGGGAAGCATCCCTTAGTTTTTATCGATCATAGCATGCTGAAAAAAAAAAATACCTTTGAAACCTAAAAATAAAAATAAAACGATCCTCTTCAAAGCTCAGAGGCATTAGACCAGGAATTCTCTCGGTGCTTTTGTGCATGTGTTTAAACTGATCCAGTTGATCATGTGGTAGAGCCGATTGTTGGGGCTCGGGCCTGCCCCCTCCTCCGTGCCTGTTGGACCTCTCCCCTGTGCCTCTGTCACCTGCATTTGCCCATCTTCATCTCCACACAGAAACAGACTGAGCAGAAAGGTTCTGGTAACAGGCCATTTACAAAAGAACTTCTTCCATACATAATATATCTTTATTTATTTATTTGTTTGTTTTTGGTTTTGGGAGACAGGGTTTCTCTGTATATGTCTGGTTGTCTTGGAACATAGCTTTCTGTAGGCCAGGCTGGCTTGAACTCACAAAGATCTGTCTTCCTCTGCATCCAGAGTGCTGAGATTAAAGACGTGCACCACTACCACCAGGCCCTTATTTTTAAAGTAATCAAATGCTATGTAGTGACAAAACTTCCACTCTTTGTCCCAAATCCCATTTCTCTAGCCTCAGATAAACCAATATGAGGCTCAGCAGATAAGGCCACTTGCTACCAAGCCTGGTGACATGATTTCAAACCCCAGGACAGATATGGTGGAGTGAGGGAACCAGCTCTTATAAATTGTGTTCTCCATCTACACACACACACACACACACACACACACACACACACAC
>NW_004953920.1:0-1237 GCF_000317375.1 Microtus ochrogaster
TGTTTAAGTTTTCAGTATAAAGGGTTTGGACACTTCAAAATGGTTCTACAGCATGCAACAGACAACTGCTTGAATCAAGGTCTTAGAGTCACTTGACTGATGCCTTACATTGTTGAGCTTTGTTCAATTCAGAGGACAGGATCAGAAGATTCCCTTGCCAGCTTATCATTAATGCTTTTCTGTTGGTGGAGACGAGAGAGTGCTTTATGAAGACTGTATTTTAAATTCAACAGAGGTTTAAATGTCTCTACCATTGAATAGGACAATGGGATTCCTGCCTACCACAACATATGAAGATTATGTCATAGATATTCAGTACATAGCATTCATATGTTGGGGATTTATGTTTGTTACAGGAACATGCCAAACTATCCCTCTACACTACAGAGATTTCTTACTGAATCAACCCCTTGAGATTTCAAGTACCACAGGATTCCATGTTGCTTGTTATTGGCCCAGGTATCCAAAACCAATCAGTCTATTGAACAAGAGTGACTTCATCATATCCAGAGGAACATGAAGGATGATGGCATGTCAGAGAAAGTCAGTGTCTGTAAACGCCTGAGACTGTAGGTCAGGGTACTGGTTCTGAAAAGGCAGTAAACTTATGATCAGATTAATATGAATAACCCAAACCTATTCTTAACTGACATGCATACACACTGGGTAAAAAAGTAATTTCTATGAAAAGTAATTTAATTGTATTTTTGTTAACTTGTAAGATTTACACTTATGTGGTAGTACATTATGATGTAAATATATCTTCCATTTTGAGAAACTTAAATTCTGCTGCACAACACAGGTAGAATTTAAAAACCCACATTCATGCTACTTAAGACTGTGAGAGGAGTTTTGGTTTGGTCAGATGCTGTTTATGTGAACTTTACTGGTAAAATTCATATTATACATGATTCAAAGCTACCCCAAAAAGTTGAAGTCGCTTTGCATCCAGAGAAAATTCTGTCTATGCATTAACACAGTTTTCCCTTCTTTAGTGTTTTATTACAGAGAAACATGTAACTGGAGGTGAATTAGCATCATTTTATTATAGGGAAAGATGAATTATGTGTGGAGGATGAGTCAAAAAACCCAGTAGGACAGAGTAAACGTATATTTTGGCAGACTTCTATTAACGATCAAAGACCAAAGCTAAGAGTCTGTATAAATGGCACTTTTATTGAAGGCTTATTAGACACAGGTGCGGATGTAAGTATCATTACCCCAGAATCTTGGCATC
>NW_004953921.1:0-1237 GCF_000317375.1 Microtus ochrogaster
TAGCCAATAAGAGGCTGAAACTAATGGGTCAGGCAGTGATTAAAAGAATACAGTTTCCGTGTAATTATTTCGGGGCATAAGCTAAGCTACCCATGTGGGCGGCCGGGTGCTGGGGACTCAGCCCCGCCGCTCATACTACAACAGATTGGCGCCCAGACATGATGGACTAAATCCGCTTAAAAACCTGAGAAGGCTTAAAAATAAGGGAGAGAGAGTTTAATACAGATTTTTGCTGTTTGTTGGTGGCGTGCTGTAGAGAGATTTCCTGATTCGGCATCAGCAGCAGAAAAAATGCTGCGTCATTTTAAAGCATGGCTTCTTGGGGCTGTGCTGCCAGCGTGAACTCTGGCTTTAAAGCATTTCAATGGATTTTATGGGACTGGACGTTTCTGTTCCCACTTGGGATGGGAAGGAGAGTGCTCTGAGACCGTACTGATGGCTCAGCGCTCCCCGCCTGCACCTGGGCAGACAGCAGGATCAGGCTTAGGCAGGCAGAAGAGCATGATGGATTCCTGCTGCCATATGCGCAGTGCTCTGTGTGTCAGATTTGGTTGTAACTTGGAGTTTCTGTGCTGCATGCTCAGTCTCAGAATTAAACTGCTGAGTGCGGCTCCAATGTGGACTTGCTGTGTGCCTGGAACTGTGCTCAGCTCAGCGGCACCAAATGGATCTGAGGCAGGAGCAGCTGCTCCATCCTGAACTGTGCTGACTTCAGGCAGGAACCACCGTAATTACTGTAATAACAGTGCAGTTAAGGTTTCAACTGGGCAGGACACAGGCAGTACAGTATTACCTGTACATGGTGCAACTTAAGTTTTTAAGAACTGCTTAACATTTTAAGAAATGCTCCTAGATAGTAAAAAAATGTTACAGATTCACAATAAAACAGATTCAGACATAAAAGACCACACTGTTGGATGAATGTACGTAGGCTTGAGAGAGAGAACAAAAGAATATAGAGAATAAAGTTAATGGTTTAAAAAAAAAGGGTAAAGTCTTTAAAGAGACAGAGTACAGATAGTTGTAGATTAAAAGAAATAAAGAAAAATAAGCCATGTAAAAATGGAAAATTCACAGAGAGGCTGGATTATGTACATTGTGTTTTCTTTAAAATTTTTGACTGTGAAGGAGCTAAATACAGAGACACATTTCATTACATGGGCTGCCAAGCTAAACCAGAATGGATATAAGGGTATTATGATTTCAAAATTTGGGTCTAAGGATATGATGCTTTGGA
>NW_004953922.1:0-1237 GCF_000317375.1 Microtus ochrogaster
AAATCTTTAATAAATAATTAATAAAAATAAAATAAAAAAATTGGGTCTTTAATGCAAATTAGCTACAACATGTTTACACACTTTACGGAGTATGTGTATAGTACTCATCAATCCAAGCCACCTAGAAACACACTTTAATCCTAGTGTGATCTCCAAATCATAAAAACGGAGGATGACCAGAGCAATGCAGTTTCCTTATTCATAGTCATCTATGGATTTCTTAGTAAAATATCTGTATTTTCTTTAAAATAACATGGTCTCCACAGATAGATAAGGAAATGCCTCACACAGAAGTTCCCCATCAGCTCTTATCTCCCTAAAAGCTTTCAAAAGAATCAACTGTGAATAAAAGTTGTGCGCAATCATCTTTTCGCATTGTTTCAGGAGAGTGGTACGTACAGCAGAAATGCCACAGATAAGCATATTTCCAGGATATGAATCCACACACCCTCCCGGTGACTGTGAGGGAAGTTTTAATTCCCACCACATAATGGTCCATTTGCCTGGAGTGTTTCAGAATGGTTCAATAATCACCAGCCATGTGTGTAGTTTGTTGAATTATTTAAGCTTATTTCCAGGGGGAGAAAAAGACAGGGAGGAAAGCAACTGATTCAATGCAAATGAAAAGCTTTCGAAGCTCCCTATGGTGAAGATGTGATTACAGTCAGACAGTTAATAACCTAGACTTAGAAAAATCTGAAGGTTTTAAAACTGTCTGGCCAGTCAGTAAATGAGGTTTTTCCACACTATCGACCAACTGCCATGCGCTGTAATGGCTTCAGATCTGTTTGGAGTTGGAGTGGACCCACAAATGAAGCAGGAATACCACCCTCTGTACTTTCGATGATTAAGAAAGTAGTTTGTAAACCTCAGTGGTTTTCTTTGGATTTGGGATTGAATCTTCAGCACATATTGTTCATAGAGCCAGGCAGTGAGCACGATTTTCTGAGAATGAGCAGAGAGAACTTCTGCTGTTGGTTTTTAAAGCATGACTCTATTGGTTTAGAGTTGTTAAAGTGACCACTGATAGCTACCTCTGGATGCTCAATGAATGCGTTATAGCAGAGAGAATCTGATGCAAGGAGAACTTCTAAGCATTATTATTATTATTATTATTATTATTATTATTATTATTATTATTATTATTATTTGGTGGTTAGAAGGCAAAGTGCATGGAGAGATCGTAGGACAATTAGTGGGAGTCAGTTTTTCCCTTTCCCCTATATGGGTCCGGCAA
>NW_004953923.1:0-1237 GCF_000317375.1 Microtus ochrogaster
CACACATGCCGTCACCCCCAAAGCTCACACCCACACACCCTAACACAATCATGCTCTCACATGTACACCCAGACACCTTTGCACACATGCCGTCATCACCACCACCTCCATTCATACAGATGGAGAAACACACCACACACAGCTTTGGCACCACCACATGCACAAACTAACACATTTATAGATCACACCATACAATACCCCAGCAAACATACACATATATACCTCGCACACACCACAGACACATACCATATATACACACATATATATGAGGGTCTTCTGTTTTGTGTTGATTTCATTGGTTAAATGAAGAAACTACTGTAACGGCGTAAACGAATGAAGACAGATTGTAAAAATATATATACAGCTTTAATGGCGAAATAGACTTACAGAACCACCGTTCCCGCGGAGACCAGAAAAGCAGAAGCAGTGGCTTGGAGCACACTCGCCAAATTTATAGGCAAACATTAGCCCAAGGCGAACACGCCCCCTAAGGGGCGGGACTTATCCCTACATCTCCCCTTTTTGTCTAAATGGGTTAATTAAGATGTGAGAGTTAGTCAAGAAGAGACTAGATATAATGAGCCAGGCAGTGTTTAAATGAATACAGTTTCCGTGTAATTATTTTGGGTAAAGCTAGCTGGAAGCCAGGGCGGTGGGAACGCAGCCTGCTGATCCTTTTACTACACATATGCACACAACACAGACACATATCACATATATCACATATACACACACACACCACAGATATATACCACACACACATCACAGATATATACTACATATACACACACCACAGATATGTACCACATATACACACACACCACAGATATAAACCACATATACACACACCACAGATATATACCACATATACACACACCACAGATATATACCACATATACACACACCACAGACACATACCACACACACACACACACACCACAGATATATACCACACACACATCACAGATATATACTACATATACACACACCACAGATATGTACCACATATACACACATACCACAGGTATATACCACATATACACACACCACAGATATATACCACATATACACACACACGACAGATACATACCACATATACACACACCACAGACACATACCACATATACACACACCACAGACACATACCACATATACACACACCACAGACACATACCACATATACACACACCACATATACACACACCACAGATATATACCACATATACACACACCACAG
>NW_004953924.1:0-1237 GCF_000317375.1 Microtus ochrogaster
CAAAAAAGAAATATAGGATAATAGATAATCATCTATAATTGTCAAGTTTGTGGTCATGTTAGATTTTCTAGATGTATAGAGAAGTATTTCAGATAGATGGGATTCTTCAAATCTTTCAGAGACTTTCAGAATATGGCATTTAAAATGCTTAAGAACTTAAGACTTTTCGTGATAGTGAGACACATTTGCTCCTGGTAGCACCAAACTAATTCAAGAAGATGATGGGCATTGAAGAGGCTCCTTATGGAATTGGTTAGCCATTTGGGCAAAAAACTGTTCTTTACTGGATTGTTGCATAAACTGGACATGAAGGACCAACCAAGCAATGATTGCTGAACTTGACTAAAGGTAAAATGATCCTTTAGGGTTCCTGCTTCATGAAAGTGTCTACCAATATTCTGCAGGGCATAGAAGAAAGTGAATGAAAACTGCCAATATAGGCAGAACTGTCTTTGAAATTTCCTGCTTCATAGAAAAGTTTGCTAGATATCATGGTCCTGTAGGCTGAAGATGGATACCCCAATGATACAGAAGAACTTTGAGTAACTGTCTAGGCAGTGATATGTCTCAGTCATTTCTAGAGTTTTGGAAGTTGCTTACAATGCACTTCTATTTCCCTCCCCCTCCCCCAATCAAGCCCCCCTCCCTCTTCAGCCCAAGGAGCAATCAGGGTTCCCTGCCCTGTGGGAAGTCCAAGGACCACCCACCTCCATCCAGGTCTAGTAAGGTGAGCATCCAAACTGCCTAGGCTCCCCCAAAGCCAGGACGTGCAGTGGGATCAAAAACCCATTGCCATTGTTCTTGAGTTCTCAGTAGTCCTCATTGTCCGCTATGTTCAGAGAGTCCGGTTTTATCCCATGCTTTTTCAGACCCAGGGGACCTCGCTTTTACTTCACAGGTGAATCGTTCAGGCTCAGGCAGAAATGGACGGCTTCAAATAAGGGGTTGCATCTTGCTAATGTTTTGTCTTTCTACTATGTATCTTCATTTCGTCAAAGGGGAGTTTGCCTTTTATACAGTCGCATCCAAATAAACTAAAACTCTACCCAGGAAATTAAATGTTAGAAATCTCTTTAGATTTTTAAAATGATCATATTTATCCTTCTAGGTCAGAATAATTTTCTAGGGATAACAATGAAGATTAGTGGTAGGTAGCTTGTCTAGCCTTGTGAGGCCTCAGGTCCAATCCTCAGCAACACATACACACACAGAGAGCGAGAGTGAGAGCAAAAGAGAA
>NW_004953925.1:0-1237 GCF_000317375.1 Microtus ochrogaster
AAAAAAAAAAAAAAAAAAAAAAAAAAAAAAAAGATGACCAAGCCAGGCAGTGGTAGATCACGCTGCCTTAAATCCCAGCATGCAAGAGGCAGAGGCAGATGGATCTCTGTGAGCTTAAGATCTGCTGGGTCTACAGAATGAGTGCCAGGACAGCCAGGGCTACACAGAGAAATATTGTCTTGAAAAACCAAAAAGTAAAACAAAACAAAACAAAGCAAATACATCATGACCAAAAGCGACTTGTGGAGGAAAGAGTCTATTTCATCTTACTCCTCAGGTAACAGTGAAGTAAGTCAGGGCAGGATCCTGGAGGCAGGAGCTGATGCAGAGACCATGGAGGGATGCTGCTGACTGGCTTGCTCCCTATGACTTGCTAAGTTTGCTTTCTTATAGAACTCTAGGATCAGTGGCCCAGGAGCAGTGCTGCTCTCTGTGGGCTGGACCCACCTACATCAATCATTAACCAAGAAAACAATCTACAGACTTACCTATAGGCAATCCAGATGGAGTCTTTTTCTCAGTTGAGGCTCCTCTTCTCAGATAACTCTAGCTTTGTCAAGTAAAACAAAACAAACAAACAAAGAAAAAAAACAAGAACAGAGACAATTCACATTTTAGGTGGGATGGCTCAAGATGGTACTTGAAGCCGGGCGACGGTGGCGCACGCCTTTAATCCCAGCACTCGGGAGGCAGAGGCAGGCGGATCTCTGTGAGTTCGAGACCAGCCTGGTCTACAGATCAAGTTCTAGGACAGCCAGGGCTACACAGAAACCCTGTCTCAAAAAAGCAAAACAAAACAAATACACATGCAGGCAAAGAATCCTTACACATGAAAAAAAAATTTTTTAAATTACTATAAACGGGATAAGTTGCAACTTATCATGGTCAACAAACAACAAGTGCAACAGGAACTCAAAAGGCAAAGACAGCAAAACACAATAAAACTACGTACCACAACAAGCCATTTTAGACTAGTACAGCTCTAGCAATCAAAAGCAGCCAAGGGGTGCTAAGAACCAGGAAGTTAGGTCAATGACCACAAAATGTTCACTCATGATTGTGGTTACATTCGTTATTGAATTATATAGCTAAAAATATATAGCCTTGTTATTATTCGTGTAAAACAAGCAAACATAGGCATCACTGAGTTGTTTTCTGTGAGTTGGTAATAATACAGTCCCATCACATTCCAACGAGTTCAGTCCAAAAACGAAGGAGGGGAGGAGGAAGAGGGGGG
>NW_004953926.1:0-1237 GCF_000317375.1 Microtus ochrogaster
TTATATATATATATATCTAACTATATATGTACATATACATATATATATTGCTCTTGCTGCTTGATTTGCAGTATAATACTTTAAATAATCTGAATTTCTAAATCAATTACACAAGGGGTTTTGAAATCCAGTCTCCATTGTCGTTTAAGATATAAAAATAACAATGAGAAATAGAATAATCTTAAATTGCTACAAATTCATACCTTACTTATTTTCTTCATGAAATATAAACTCCTTGTTGCTTTGATGGGCTACAGTAGCATTTGGTTTTGTTTTATTTACAAGACAATCCATGTTCTTCAGGCTGGCCTTGAATTTATCTCTTCCTTCATCAGATTCTCAGGTTTACTGGACCCATTTGTGTCCAGCTCTTTTTTCCCCCATAGGCAGCTCTGGTCATTTGACTTATCCTGTTTAGAATTTGCTATTATTACCTTCTACTTAAATGACTGCTTTTGTTATATATAATATTATAAATATTACTTTGGGCAGTTTGAGAGAGACAAAGAGGAATCAAAGCTACAGAGAAGAAAATAGGAATTCTCAATTTTATATCAGCTACCATTAATAATTTTAAAATATCAATGACCAAGTTCTACTTGGGGCTATTCCTATCTTTTTATTTTCTCAGCTCAGATGATCTGAGCACTGGAAGAGTTATAGAAGTCCTCACATGACTCAGCTAAGGGAGGTCTTTAGGTAACTTTCAGTAACTGAATTGGTATCTCACACTTTCCTGCAAAACATATGGGTACAGTGTACTACAAAGGTTATAACATCTTAGTGTAATAATCGTTACCTTCTTTATTCTGCTACTGTCAGGGCACACATATATCATACAAACTGTCTTGTATTTGTGTTATGAGTCTTCTCATGGGACAGGTGCTTTTTCCATTCTCTGCCTTTTTCTTCTGTAAAAATATTGTCACACATTCTGATTTAAAGTAGCAAAAATGTATTGTTGGACAATTCTGTAGTTCAAGTGAAGATTTTTAAAATGAAGAGATTTATAATATTGAGCTCCTTTAGGGGACTCTGAGGAAGAGGCAACCCTTTCACCTGAAGTTAGATGAATTTGTGATTTGTGGCCATTGGTTATGTTAAATTTTATACCTCTCTCTCTCTCTCTCTCTCTCTCTCTCTCTCTCTCTCTCTCTCTCTCTCTCACTCACACACACACAGAGAGAGAGAGAGAGAGAGAGAGAGAGAGAGAGAGAGAGAGAGAGAGACTTTCTGT
>NW_004953927.1:0-1237 GCF_000317375.1 Microtus ochrogaster
TTCAGTTTATTTATATGATGGATTACATTGATAGATTTTCATATGTTGAACCAGCCCTGAATCTCTGGGATGAAGCCTACTTGATCATAATGGATAATTTTTCTAATGTGTTCTTGGATTCGGTTTGCCCGTATTTTGTTGAGGATTTTTGCGTCAATGTTCATGAGTGAGATTGGCCTGTAATTCTCTTTCCTGGTTGAGTCTATTTGTGGTTTTAGTATCAGAGTAACTGTAGCTTCATAAAAGGAATTTGGCAATGACTCTTCTCTTTCTATATTGTGAAATACATTAAGGAGTATAGGTATTAGCTCTTCTTGGAAGTTCTGGTAGAATTCCGCATTGAAACCATCTGGACCTGGGCTTTTTTTGGTAGGGAGGTTTTAGATAACAGCTTCTAATTCTTTGCGACTAACAGGTCTATTTAGATTTTTCACCTTGTCCAGGTTTAACTGTGGTATATGTTATTTATCTAAAAAAGTGCCCATTTCTTTTATATTTTCCAGTTTTGTGGCATACAGGCTTTTGGAGTAAGATCTAATGATTCTCTGAATTTCCTCTGTGTCTATGGTTATGTCCCCCTTTTCATTTCTGATCTTATTAATTTTCATATTCTCTCTGCCGTTTGATTAGTTTGGATAGGGGTTTATCAATCTTGTTGATTTTCTCCAGGAACCAGCTCTTTGTTTCATTGATTCTTTTGATTGTTTTCTGTGTTTCTATTTTGCTGATTTCAGCCCTCAGTTTCATTATTTCCAGTCTTCTACTCTTCCTAGGTCAGTTTGCTTCTTTTTTTTTCTAGAGCATTCAGGTGGGGAGTTAAGTCTCCAATGTGTGCTTTCTCTGTTTTTTTTTTTATTGAAAAAAGGAAAAAAAAAGTATCTGCCTCCTCCCAGCCTCCCATTTCCCTCCCCCTACTCCCACCCTTCTCCCCTTCCCCCAAGCTCCTCTCCCCATCCCTCTCCAGTCCATAGAGCAGTCAAGGTTCCCTGCCCAGTGGAAAGTCCAAGGTCCGCCCCCCTCCGTCCATGTCTAGGAAGGTGAACAACCAAACTGGCTAGGCTGCCACAGAGCCAGAAAATGAAGCAGGGTCAAAACCCCGTGCCATTGTCCTTGGCTTCTCATCAGACCTCATTGTTCGCCATGTTCAGAGAGTCCGGTTTTATCCCATGCTTTCTCAGTTACAGTCCAGCTGGCCTTGGTGAGCTCCCAATAGATCAGCCCCATTGTCTCAGTGGGT
>NW_004953928.1:0-1236 GCF_000317375.1 Microtus ochrogaster
TTTTGCCATGGCTCTCAGGCTTCTGGATTACAGACAGCTGTGAGCTGCCATGTAGATGCTGGGAATTGAACCCAAACTCTATTTTCAGCCCGACATGGAACATCTCTCTATATAGCCCTGCCTGGAAAACTTTCAGAGTTCACTCTGGCCCCTGAGTAAAGGTGCTATGCTTCCTATTATTGCATCTTTAGTGGTTTTTTTTGGTTTTTTGGTGTATGTGTGTGTGTGTGTGTGTGTGTGTGTGTATGTGTGTGTGTATGGAACTGAGAGAGAGTGAGAGAGAGAGAGAGAGAGAGAGAGAGAGATTCATTATGAAAAAAAATTCAGTCAACAAAAGCAAATTTTGTATTTATTTGTTCTTCCATCCATGTATTTGCTTACTTACTTACTTACTTACTTACTTACTTACTTACTTGCTTTCTTGCTTTATTTATTTACAGTGGACGACTTAATTCAGTAAGAATGATCAGAATGGTAGGGAAAAGAGTAAAATATCAAGATGACTTTCTCTTTCGAGAGGGAGCTTTCTGGTAAGACGCGAAACTGCAGTTTCACGTCCTTTTCCAAGGTCAGGCATTTCTTAGGTAAGCAAGGGTCTCCATTCATTCCCTTCGAGGAACTCTCTGGCCCTGACATTAACATCTGACTGGTGCCTATTGTCAAGTCCAATGGGACACTCCTCAGCCCCTCCTGCCCTCACCTGATCTGAAGTGACCTGAGAAGTCATACCCCACTTCAGTTCACAGGGCCCTCTTAATCTGTCTATCTAACTAACTAACTAACTGCACAGAATAAAATGTGGAATCTCTCCTCAATGAAATGCTGTTGGCAACCATTCGATGAATTTATTCTCATCTCAGATCATAGATCAGATCCTGTCCAGCAGGGAGGGATGTCTTCTTTCCGTGTTTCTTCTTCTTTTGTATGTTGCAGTAAGTTCAGATGTGCTGGCATATGGGGAGAGAGAGAGAGAGAGTTTTAATGTTTTAATATTCAGCTATTTCTAGGCTTATTTACCAGCACATGTATTATTACCAGCAAACATCTTCCTCTGACAACATTGGAACCCACCATCTGTAAATGTCTTACACGTGCGTGCGTGCTTATGTGTTAGCGCCGTGTGCGCATCCCATCTATGCCTTCATCAAACACCCAGTGAGATGGAGGCCACCATTTTCTTAGCCACTGACAGTCAGGAGAGAGAGAGAAAGAGAGAAAGAGAGAAAGAGAGAAAGA
>NW_004953929.1:0-1236 GCF_000317375.1 Microtus ochrogaster
GCGAACCGGGTGACTTCCTTGTTCTCAGAGGGCGCTCGGTGCCTCTGTGTGCAGGAAAGGAAGCGGTGGGAGGGGAGGGTCCTGGTCTAGCCTATTTTTAGAGGGCTTGGACGGGGAATACCCGGCCTGGAGAGTGAAACCTGGCTGCTCTCCGGGCTGAGGTGGAGTGAGGGTGCCGCTCTGGGGTAGAGAAGGGTCCGAGAAAACTACTATAATATATGTCAAATGCTGCTCTTGGTTCTTTATCTGGAGACCCCATGAAGTCTTCACAACATACTGGGGTAGTGTTATTTATTTATTTATTTTTAGACAGAGTCTTACTGTGTAACCCTAGCTGGTGTAGAACTCATAGACATCCTCCTGCCTCCTGAATGCTGGGATTAGAGGTGTGAGCCACCAAAACCAGTCCCCTGTACTTTAAAGACATGAAATATTTTAGTTTATTAATAATAAATTACCTTTCCGTGTTATTGCTTTGTAATCTGCCTCTTTTTTTTCACTTAAACATAGCAGGTAACGCATCTCCTTTCACATCAGTCAATACAGATCTTACTAATAAGGTTTGGTGTGTGGAGTTGGCTCTTTACCCCCACACAGCCTTTACTATGCCAAGATGCTCAGTCTTATGTGAGAGTTTGACGGGGATGTTGGTTCCACATCATCCTGGGTGTGGTTTGAGGGATTTCTGTTGAGATGCACATTGGAGCAGTAGAACCAGACCATTCTTTCTAACAGGAGCCTCACCCAAGTCAACAGAGGCTGGGGCAGGAGCTGTGTTTGAGTTGGGACACTTGAACTATGGAGCTTATACTAGCAACTCTCCTGGTTCTCAAGCTGTGAACTTTGGGGTCCTGGATCTATCTCTGCGGATCGTGGTACTTTCAAACCTTTATATTTATGTGAGTCAATTCTTTACTATATTTACTGTGTATTATGTGTCTGCCCATCTATCCCCCCCCATTGATCTATTTATTATCTAGATAACTGATTCTGGTTTACACTGATGTTCATTCTCTGGAAAACCCAAACTAATAGGTGTTTGTTCCTTTATTAGTTTGAAAAATATTTATTTTCTTTAAATTTGCTATTATTTGTGTTTACGTATGTGTGCGTATGTATGTAGTGTGTATGTATGTATGTGTGTGTGTATGTGTGTGTGAGATGTGTGTGTATGTATGTATTGTGTGTGTGAATGTATGTGTGTGTGTGAATGTGTGTATGTGTGTGTGTGTGAAT
>NW_004953930.1:0-1236 GCF_000317375.1 Microtus ochrogaster
CCAGCCTGGTCTACAAGAGCTAGTTCCAGGACAGGCTCCAAAGCTACAGAGAAACCCTGTCTCGAAAAACTAAAAATAAATAAATAAATAAAAATATTTCTTTTATTTGAGGAGCGTGAATGTTTTGCCTGCATGTGCACCAGGTCAGAAAAGGGGCTTAGATTTCCTGGAACTGGAGTTGTAGATAGTTATGAGCCACCATGCAGATGCTGGGAATTGAACCCAGGTCCCCTGCAAAGAGCAATTAATGTTCCTAGCCATTGAACTACCTTTCCAGCCTATATATTTGTTTTGAGACAGAGTCTCACTCTGCAGTTCAAGCTGGTTACTCACTATGTGGCACAGGCTCTCCTCTTGCCTCAGCATCCTAAATACCAGGAGCCACTCTGCCTAGCTTTGGGTCTTTTTAATTTGTGATGCTGGAGATGGAACCCAGGACCTTATACATGTTAGGTAAGCAGTCTATGCTGGGTGGTGGTGGTGGCACACCTTTAATCCCAGCACTTGGGAGGTAGAGACTGGCAGATCACTGAGTTTGAGACCAGCCTGGTCTATCGAGCAAGTGACAGGACAGCCAGGGCTATGCAGAGAAACCCTGTCTTAAAATATTCAAAATCAGTCTACCACTGAGTTGTATCTTCAGCCTCTGTATTAATTTTCTAAAATTATTAGTGTTGGGGAGGATGTACATGCCAGATCATGGATGCCACAGGGTGCATGTGGAGGGAGGTTAGTACTCTCTTACCATATGGGTTCAGGGAATCAAACTCAGGTCATTAGACCTGGGTGCCAAGTGCCTTTATCCATTAGCCATCCTTCGGTTCTCTAGATTTTTGTTTTTAAACTAACAATTGGCTATTGGACAATTTTTTTTTTTTGCTTGTTTTCTTGTTTTTCGAGACAGGGTTTCTCTGTGTCTCTTTATTGCCTGCCTGGAACTAGCTCTTGTAGACCAGGCTGGCCTCGAACTCACAGCAATCCTCCTGCCCTTGCCTCCCAAGTGCTGAGATTAGGGCGGTGGTGGCGCACGCCTTTAATCCCAGCACTCGGGAGGCAGAGGCAGGCGGATCTCTGTGAGTTCGAGAAGAGCTAGTTCCAGGACAGGCTCCAAAACCACAGAGAAACCCTGTCTCGAAAAACCAAAAAAAAAAAACAAAAACAAAAAAACAAAAAAAAAAACAAGTGCTGAGATTAAAGGCGTGCGCCACCACCACCCGGCTGGACAATGTATTTTTT
>NW_004953931.1:0-1235 GCF_000317375.1 Microtus ochrogaster
GGGGTTGATTCCTGAGAGCAGTTACTGTAAAGCCAGTTCCTTTAAACAAAGGAAAAGTAAAAAGTTACATTGAAATTTTTTGTGAGCCTAACTCTTTTTAGAATCTTGTAGCAAGGTAAATTGTGTCTAGACCTACTAGTGGCTCTAGGAAAGTGAGGCCTGAAGCCTGATGTTTATGTATGAAGAGAACCGAGAGGTCAGCTGAAGCCTTGCTTGCTGCTGTTAATAAACTGGCCAAGCTGTCACTAGCCTGGTTGTCAACACCATCAGAGGTCTGAGAAGCATAAATTTCACCTGAGTAAGCAGCAAGTACATGCCCACCTCATCTAGGCAAAGCAGGGCAATCAACTCCCCATGGTCCTGCTTGTCACAGTTTGGACAGGGTGGGCAAGGTGAAGGGCAGGTGTAGAAGGCCAGAGCCAAGTGAGAAAGTTGTCTGCATGGTGGGAGCACCAAGGGTGTGGAACATGGCTCCAGGAGCCAGAGAGACAGTTACGGCATAGGACAAAGAGAGGAACGGTTAAGGGACCAGGAGGACCACCAGGAACTGAGAAGCACCAAACGGTGGTGGCGCACGCCTTTAATCCCAGCGCTTGTGAGGCAGAGGCAGGCAGATCTCTGTGAGTTTGAGGCCAACCTGGTCTACAAGAGCTAGTTCCAGGGGGCTACAGAGAACCCCTGTCTCAAAAAAACAAACAAACAAACAAAAAGGAACTGAGAGGCACATAGGTGCCCATGTGGAGGGCACAGCGAGCCAGAAAGAAGCAGCAGTTGAAGAATTGGACTTCAGAACTTGGAATCAAATTTTGTGAGTGATAGAAACAAGAAACGCACGACAGGAACAGATGACCCGTACACACCTTTGGAGAGTTAGTCTAACAGCTTGGTTTGGAGCTGACACTGCCAGGGACTTTATAACTTGCATTTATACAACTTTTCTTAATTTTTATTTTATTTTATGTGCATTGGTGTTTTGCCTGCATATATCTGTATGAGGGTGCTGGATCCGCTGAAA
Organism: Microtus ochrogaster; assembly: GCF_000317375.1. Classification (NCBI taxonomy): domain Eukaryota; kingdom Metazoa; phylum Chordata; class Mammalia; order Rodentia; family Cricetidae; genus Microtus; species Microtus ochrogaster. The sequence continues at coordinate 1,016 of NW_004953931.1, forward strand.
CTGGAATTACAGGCAGTTGTGAGCTGCCATGTGGGTGCTGGGAACTGAACCCAGGTTGTCTGGAAGGGCAGCTAGTGCTCTTCACTGCTGGGCCATCTCTCCAGTCCCTGCATTTGCACATCTTAAAACATTTTCTTAGACTCACAACTTAAGCTTTTGTATCCTCAGACCTTATATAAACTTTACACATTTTTTCTATCTAATCATGTATCATGAGACA
>NW_004953932.1:0-1235 GCF_000317375.1 Microtus ochrogaster
TCTTCATGGAAATGAGCCCTCTTGCATTCAGGGCTCCCCAGGGTGAACCCCATTTATCAGCATCTCCAGCCCAACCTGTCACAAGCTGACCACACATTTGTAAGCTTGGGATATATTCTGCTGACATTTTGGGGTAATGAATTTCATCAACTATGGGACTAACTTTGTTCTGACAGGACACTCACTCACTCACAATCTCGCCTCATCACACCCACATAGTTTAACAACTTTGTGGTTCCTGCAAAATATGCTGATTTCTGTCAGGGAACTGACCAGCCAAAAATATCTTTCCATGTTTCTCAGTTTGTTCTTATATTCTGTCTCTCCCCCCACACATTTAAAAAATTAATTATGTGTATTTGTGATTTTGTCATGGCTCTCAGGAACTTGGATTACAGACAGCTGTGAGCTGCCATGTAGATGCTGGAAATTGAACCTAACCTATCACTTCAGCCTGACATGGAGCATCTCTCTATATAGCCCTGCCTAGAAAACGTTCAGAGTTCACTCTGGCCCCTGAGTATAGGTATTATGCTTCCTTTTATTGTATCTTTAGTGTTTTTTGGTTTTTTTGGTGTGTGTGTGTGTGTGTGTGTGTGTGTGTGTGTGTGTGAGAGAGAGAGAGAGAGAGAGAGAGAGAGAGAGAGAGAAAGAGAGATTCATCATGAAAAAAATTCAGTCAACAACAGCAAACTTTGTATATATTTGTTCTTCCATCCATGTATTTGCTTACTTACTTACTTACTTACTTACTTACTTACTTACTTGCTTGCTTGCATGTTTTATTTATTTACAGGGGAAGACTTAATTCAGTAAGAATGATCAGAACGATAGGGAAAAGAGTAAGATAACAGGATGACTTTCCCTTCTGAGAGGGAGCTTTCGGGTAAGATGTGAAACCGCAGTTTCAAGTCCTTTTCCAAGGTCAGGCATTTCTTAGGTAAGCAAGGGTCTCCATTCATTCGCTTTGAGGAACTCTCTGCCCCTAACATTAACTTCTAACTGGTGCCTATTGTGAAGGCCAATGGGACACTCCTCAGCCCCTCCCTGCTCTGACCTGACCTGATGTGACCAGAGAAGCCACACCCCACCCCAGTTCACAGGCCCCTCTTAATCTATCTATCTAACTAACTAACTAACTGTACAGAATAAAATGTGGAATCTCTTCTCAATGAAATGCTGTTGTCAGCCATTCGATGAATTTATTCTCATCTCAGATCAGAGATCAGATCCTG
>NW_004953933.1:0-1235 GCF_000317375.1 Microtus ochrogaster
AATATGACAATGTTATGTATGCATTAGTTTTACTAACTAACTTCATGCTGAGTCATTTCAGAGTGTTTCAAGGCAGCATTACTAGGCTGAGTAAGATCTGTGGGAATAAAACAAACAAACAAAACCTGCATACAGGGAAGGCTAGACCCATGTACACAATCCATGTTCTAATCAGTCATGCCATGATATGTTGGGGATAGACATGTAAAGTGGATAGGGAATGACCAGCTAGATTCTTTGGAGAAGAAACCTTAGCTAGGTTTTTCGGAGGGTGAATGTCTTTGAAGTCCTTCTGCAGCACCCTGCTTTCTTAATATATAGAATGTTTAACAAATAAAACCTTCCAGAATATATTGGATTCTGTTTTAATATAGGTGCAGATAGCTCACTCTTTCCCCCTCACAATAATCTGATGACTTGAGTTAGAGGCAATTTTTAAATATAAAGAAGAAAAGAAATTGATGGTTTTACATGAAGTATAGAAAAGCGATGTGCTCCTTCTACTCACCCTGAAGCCAACATTCTTTTCATTTCTCTGTCTCTAACTTACTGGGCATTAAGATTTTCATGTTTAGATTGGTACTAGTCTCTGAAGTTGATATCTCCTTGTGATTAAAATATGTTTACATTTTATCCCTTTCAACAATAATAATATAATAAAATACACATGAAAATGTGGTGAAATTCCTTAATGTTTGTTGAAATATAAAGCAGTATATATTTCATTAAACATACATTAGAAACTAAATCACTTTTAACTTGCCCATGTTTCTTTAAAGATTTATTTATTTATTTACTTACTTATTTTGGTTTTTGGAGATAGGAGTTCTTTGTGTAACAGCACTAGCTAACTGTTATAGATCTGGAACTATCTCTTATAGGCCATGCTCGCCTCAAACTCACAGAGATTCTCCTGCCTCTGCTTCCCAAGTGCTGGGATTAAAGGGTTGCACCACCAACAATTGGCTCTTTGAAGATTTTTTGTATTGATATATATTAATTGCCCCAAATCTGGACTTTTTTGATACTTTCACACATGAATATAAAGTGTTTTGATTGGACTTTGACCACTATTTTTCCCCAAATATCCAAGAAAGCTCTTAAATGCCAAATACTGTTTGTATAAATACAGATGACACACAGTAACCAAGAAATTCTGATGGAAAAAAGAAAATAGCAGCACCATTCAAATATAGGCTTTGAGTTTGCACATGGAAACAGTTGTGATTGAAAAT
>NW_004953934.1:0-1234 GCF_000317375.1 Microtus ochrogaster
TCACATCAACGAGGGTGCACCGAGATGGGCTGTAGGTAAGGCCTCAAAAACTCAGCGATAGAGACAGCCCTCATCAAGGTCCTCTTTCTGCTTTCTCTTGCTTGAGCATCAGTGTAAGAAAATATCCTAACTAAAACTAAAAACACAACTTAGAGATGTATGAGAGTCTAGTAAGTTGTTCGAAAAAAGCTTCAGTTAGAAGGCCAAGGGACCCAAGGTGACCTGGCTCTGATGAGCCATAGTCCTTTGGAAGCTTTTAAACAGCGCACACAAAATTCCAGAATTCTTATTTCCCCATAGCAAGGGAAAAGTCATGATTAGTTTCTGTGTGTGTCTACATGGGAACCGCTGTCGAAATCAGATGAAAATGGCCTTAGTGAATGTGTCTGATTGGAAAGTTACCATGTTCATCTAAAGGAAACCATTGTACAGTCTTTTCCTTTTAGTTCATAGCGATCCCTGGGCTTTTTCTAAGCAGAACCATGGTGGCATAAAGATTATGATAAAAATGCTCCAAATAATTGGATTGTAATGCTACCACAGTTTCAGGGATAAGAGGTGCGGTGGGGATTCTAATCATACCTCTGAATACTTTTCTAGCTGTACCTTTAAAAAAAAAAAACAATGATTTTCCTATAAATGGAAGCTAAATAATTCCTAATTTTGAAGGATAGTGGACAGTTAAATAACAAAATTGTGTGAACCAGTTACAAAGCCATGGGGCACATGGTGAGTGGTCAGCAGGGCCTTTCAGCAGTGCTTGGAGCTTTGGTTATTAAATGTCTCACAGGATGTCATTTTGCTCACTCATAGCATGTTTTCTTATTTGCTGGGTGCCTGGCACAAGACACTGCCCATTTACAATGGCAGAAGTAGGGAAGAAGTGCTGGAGCAACTGGGGCTCCAGAAAGAGGAGAGCTGGATAGGATGCACACTCTAAGATCAATCAGCGGACAAGGCAGGGAGAGGAAGAAAGCATTGGCATTAGAGGGAGTCTGAAAACCAGTGCTTGTGGGTTGAATCATGCCCCACCCACTACCTGTTTTAGAAATAAAGCTGTGCTGGAGAGCATCCACATCATTCCTGCCCATCTTGTCAGTGGCCACTGTATGCTACAACTGCAATGTTCTGTAATTAGAAAATACCCTGTGTCTCCCCAGGCAATCAGCTAATCAGCTGCAACTTACTAGTCCTTAAACACACACACACACACACACACACACACACACACACA
>NW_004953935.1:0-1234 GCF_000317375.1 Microtus ochrogaster
TGTAGACCAGGCTGGTCTCGAACTCACAGAGATCCGCCTGCCTCTGCCTCCCGAGTGCTGGGATTAAAGGCGTGCGCCACCACCACCTGGCTGGATTTCACTCTTTAGAAGCCTACTGACATACAACATTTTTTTTAAAAAAATATTTATTTAATTTTGTGTGTATGTGTATACTTGAGTGTGTGCATAGCAAATCATGTGGGTGCCTGGTGCCCGTCGTGCCCAGAAGAGGGCATTAGATCCCCTGGAATTTGGAGTTATCGGTAGTTGGGAGCCTTGTCCTGGCTCCCTGCAAGAGCAGCCAGTGCTGTTAACTGCCAAGCCATCTCTCCTGCCCCAACACCCTAACTGCACACTAACTTTTAAAAAAATTGTTTATTTTATGTTCTGCCTATCCATGCGTATGTACCCCACAAACCCAGCTGGTGCCCGAGGAGCCGCTGGGTGCTCTAGGACTGGAGTGGCAGATGGTTGTGAGCTACCATGTGGGTGCTGAGAACTGAACCCAGGTCTGCAGAGCAACAAGTGCTCTCAACCACCGAACCAGTTCTGCCACCCACTTGTGGGTTTGAGACAGGGTCTCTCACCGATTTGGAGTTTGTTATTTAGGCTGGTTGACCAGCGAGCATGGCAGGTCTCTCTACTCCCCAGTAGTGGGATTGTAAGTACACACCATCTGGCTTTTTAACTGTGGGTTCTTGGGGGTGTAAATTCAGGTCCTGTGCTTACTTAGCAGGCACTTTGCCCACTGAACTCTCTCCCCAGGTCATTCTAACACCCCTCTCTGACTCCAGCGCTGGGGACCAAACCCTACTCCAACTCCAGCGCTGGGGACCAAACCCCTCCAACTCCAGTGCTAGAGACAGAACCCCGCTCTGACTCCAGCGCTGGAAACCGATCCCTGCTCCGACTCCAGCGCTAGGGACCAAACCCCGCTTCGACTCCAGCTGGGGACCGAACCCCGCTCTGACTTCAGTTGGGGACCGACCCTGAGACTTCGCGCTCACTAGGCAGCTCCAGGTAAAGGGATGGCAGATGCATTGCACAGTTCCTTCAACTTCTCAGTGTTTTGAAAAATTATACAATAAAAATTGGGAGGAAGCTGGGTGGTGGTGGCATACACCTTTGATCCCAACACTCTGGAGGCAGAGGCAGGTGGATCTAGTTCTAGGACCTCCAGGGCTGTTACACAGAGACATCCTGTCTTGAAAAAAAATAGAAGGAAAACAAAACC
>NW_004953936.1:0-1234 GCF_000317375.1 Microtus ochrogaster
GACCCCGAGGAGCTGTGGGGAAGAATGAAACCCAGTTCTTTGCTTCAAGGGTCTCTATTCTAGGTAAAAACAGATTGATAACTGATGCCAGGTTCAGAGGGCTAGACATGTGGCTTAGTAACAAAGAGCTTTCCTAGCATGCATGTGGTTGCCCTGTATTCAGTCCTCAGCACTGCTCCCTTTGGAGGATGCCAGTGAACACGACTGTTGGGCACTAAAAAGAAATAAGGGTCTTAGGAAGGGGTTACAAGCTCAGTATGCGAGCCCAGAAATGTTTGAAGTTGACACTATGGTTTGAGTAGAATGTCTATAGAGAGAGTAGAAGAAAACCTGGGAAGGGCCAGGCTTGACCAAGTAGCCTTTGTTAGGTTGTAAGAAGTGGGAGCTCATTTTTTATGAACACAGAATAGGCTTATGAAGGAAAAGGGAGGTTGAGCTCTCAGGACCCAGTAAGTCCTTGAAGAGGGTTTTGAACTTGTGAGCATTACTCTTAGGGCTTGCCTTTGGGAAAACTGACAGCTGTATGTCAAAGTAAGTATTGGAGGAAAGACATCATTCAGGTGCAAGGTCTTTGTGCTTTTGACCAGCATGATGGGAGAGTTCTAGAAAGGCAGGACACAGTGGCTTTCCACCTACTCTTTTGGGAGGGTTATATGTTTTGGTCCTTCCACACATGTGGTATATTCCCAGTGATACGCTCCCAGGCTGCTCAGGTAAGAAGTAACTTCACCTGATTAGTCCTCTTCCACACAGCAACAACACTGCTTACCAAGACCTTTTCAGGGATGTGTTCTCTCATCTCATAAACAGGCTGAGGTTTGGGGGAGCAGCCGCTTGAAATGCTTCTTGCTCAGCGCTCTAAATAGAGAGACCATTATGGGATTCTTGTGGGTGGCATAAGCCCTTTTTCCAAGGAATGACCCAGCTGAGGAATTCAAGTGTCATTAAGGTGCTGTCTAGAGCCCATACTCCTCCAAGGTCTGTGTGACTGGCAACAAGAACCACTGCTTTGTTGGGCTCTCTGTGTACAAGTGGTGTAGATAAGTGCATGTGCCCACAAGCCTAGCAACAAAAAGGGTGCTCCTGAGAAGCTGCCGTCTACCTGGGCCTCCACAGCCAGTGTGCCCGAAGCATAGAGCCAGTCCTGCAACCCTGGCTGCACTGATTGGAACTGACAAGTGTTACTGGGATTTTCTCCCTGGCCTTCCCAACACATGCATGCATGCATGCACAC
>NW_004953937.1:0-1233 GCF_000317375.1 Microtus ochrogaster
TTGGAGCCTGTCCTGGAACTAGCTCTGTAGACCAGGCTGGTTTCGAACTCACAGAGATCCGCCTGCCTCTGCCTCCCGAGTGCTGGGATTAAAGGTGTGCGCCACCATCGCCCGGCTCTTTCTGGCTTCTTGACCTCTACAGACACTCCAAATTAAACATACAAATCCAAAATTCAAAGCTGGGATTTTTATATGAGGAGAACGTATGCATATGCCTTTCTGAGCCTGGGCTACGTAATTCAGTATATTTTTATTCTCCCCTTTCTTCTACAAACTTTATATTTTCATATTTCTTTACAACTGAGTAAATGGCATTGTATTCCACAGTGTACCACATTTTCATGATCCAGTCATTGGTTATCCGGCAAGCGTTTAGGCTGGTTCCATTTTCTAGATTGTGATTAGAGCCACAGTGACCTTGAACTTGCAGGTGGTAGGATATAGAGCCTTTTGGGTCTATGCTTAGGTATGATGTAACTGGGTTGTATGTTAGTTCTACTTTTAGCTTTCTGAGAAGTCTCCACAATGTTCAAAGTGGCTACAGTGATTCAAATTCTCACCAACTGTGGATGAGCATCCCTCTTTACTCACCTCTCACCAGCATTTCTTGTCTGTTGTTTTCTTATGACAGTCACTCTAAGATCAGATAGAATCTCAAAATATCATTAATTTGCATTTCCCTGATGGATAAGGATATTGAATACCTGTAAATAGCTGTTTACTAACAACTTGTATTTCTGGGGCTGTAGAGATGGCTTAGCTCTTAAGAGAATTTGCTCATTTTCCAGAAGGCTTGAGTTTAGTTTCCAACACCCATGTCAGGTGGCGTCAACTATCTGTAATTCCTTCTCCAGGAGATACAACACCTCTGCCCTCCACAGGTACCTTCACACATACATATAGTCACATACATACACACATGCACACACACATAAAATTTAATAAAAATAAATATTTTTAAAAACAATTTGCATTTCTTCTATTTAGAAAGTTCTTACCTATTTACATCTTGATTTGTTTTCCTACTTTTTTTCTCTAGCAGTTTCAGAGTTTAGGTGTTATGTTGATATCTGTAATCCATTTAGAGTTGATTTTTTTTTTTTTTTTTGGTTTTTCGAGACAGGGTTTCTCTGTGGCCTTGGAGCCTGTCCTGGAACTAGCTCTGTAGACCAGGCTGGTCTCGAACTCCCAGAGATCCGCCTGCCTCTGCCTCCCGAGTGCTGGGATTAAAGG
>NW_004953938.1:0-1233 GCF_000317375.1 Microtus ochrogaster
CCTTTAATCCCAGCACTCGGGAGGCAGAGGCAGGCGGATCTCTGGGAGTTCGAGACCAGCCTGGTCTACAGAGCTAGTTCCAGGACAGGCTCCAAGGCCACAGAGAAACCCTGTCTCGAAAAACCAAAAAAAAAAAAAAAAATCAACTCTAAATGGATTACAGATATCAACATAACACCTAAACTCTGAAACTGCTAGAGAAAAAAAGTAGGAAAACAAATCAAGATGTAAATAGGTAAGAACTTTCTAAATAGAAGAAATGCAAATTGTTTTTAAAAATATTTATTTTTATTAAATTTTATGTGTGTGTGCATGTGTGTATGTATGTGACTATATGTATGTGTGAAGGTACCTGTGGAGGGCAGAGGTGTTGTATCTCCTGGAGAAGGAATTACAGATAGTTGACGCCACCTGACATGGGTGTTGGAAACTAAACTCAAGCCTTCTGGAAAATGAGCAAATTCTCTTAAGAGCTAAGCCATCTCTACAGCCCCAGAAATACAAGTTGTTAGTAAACAGCTATTTACAGGTATTCAATATCCTTATCCATCAGGGAAATGCAAATTAATGATATTTTGAGATTCTATCTGATCTTAGAGTGACTGTCATAAGAAAACAACAGACAAGAAATGCTGGTGAGAGGTGAGTAAAGAGGGATGCTCATCCACAGTTGGTGAGAATTTGAATCACTGTAGCCACTTTGAACATTGTGGAGACTTCTCAGAAAGCTAAAAGTAGAACTAACATACAACCCAGTTACATCATACCTAAGCATAGACCCAAAAGGCTCTATATCCTACCACCTGCAAGTTCAAGGTCACTGTGGCTCTAATCACAATCTAGAAAATGGAACCAGCCTAAACGCTTGCCGGATAACCAATGACTGGATCATGAAAATGTGGTACACTGTGGAATACAATGCCATTTACTCAGTTGTAAAGAAATATGAAAATATAAAGTTTGTAGAAGAAAGGGGAGAATAAAAATATACTGAATTACGTAGCCCAGGCTCAGAAAGGCATATGCATACGTTCTCCTCATATAAAAATCCCAGCTTTGAATTTTGGATTTGTATGTTTAATTTGGAGTGTCTGTAGAGGTCAAGAAGCCAGAAAGAGCCGGGCGATGGTGGCGCACACCTTTAATCCCAGCACTCGGGAGGCAGAGGCAGGCGGATCTCTGTGAGTTCGAAACCAGCCTGGTCTACAAGAGCTAGTTCCAGGACAGGCTCCA
>NW_004953939.1:0-1233 GCF_000317375.1 Microtus ochrogaster
CATTCTGCTCTGTTTACTCCTCCCTCCTGTTTTAACCTATCAGGGCAAGCAGCTTCTTTATTTAATTAACCAATGACCTTCCTCCATCAAGTAGTCGTTGCACATTCAAGACTAATGGGAATAAAATGAAGAGAAGATGTGTTTTTAGTATGGGTGAAGTTTTCTGAAAATAGATTCATAGGGAAATTGTAAGCATATTTGTTTTAATCTCTCAGAGTATATGGCTTTCTCTATCCCCTGATAGAAATCAAAAGTAGCCACTTCTATTTAACATTATGGCTAGGTTGAATGAAAACTTCAGCAGGCTAAAAATGTCTTGTTTTTGTTGTTGCCAATTAATTTAGAATTTTAAAACTAATAAATAAATTATTGAAAAAGATAAATAATTGTCCTTAACAATAGCAACAGAAATTAAAATTACATATTTAAAAATAAAATATTCATGTTTGAACTTACAGAAACTCTATAAGTGAATAGATGGATATGCTAAAAGAGACAAATTCATCATGTGTTATTGTAAATATGTAAATGTGGCTCAACTTCACACTTTATCGCAGAAACAAAAATGTTCTATGTAGGGAAATGAATCTACTGAAAGCAAGACAAACAAACATACTCATTGAAGGAATGAATACTCAGTGACCTTATTAGTTTTATAAAGACTTCATATCTTCATAGAAATAAAGAACCTTTACCATTATTAAACTGTTGTTTATCTTTTTTGAAAATGTGTCTCAATATCAATCTAATACTTACCTTGGAACTAATGGCCCTTGATGTCTTCTATCAGAGTGCTAAGATTATTGGCAATCACTAGTATGTCCATCCTAGTATTACACACTTCTTAAGATACAGTGACACAATTTATTATTTTTTGTTTTTTTTTTATCAAGAGAGAACTCAATAGTACTGTTTTAATATATTTCAAAACTGTTACTTATAATGTCTATGAGCTTAATCGAGCTTATTTGTTGCATTATTTTAAGATGATTATTGCAAGTGAATCCATGGCAAAATGTCATTATTTTCTCTTATAAAGGTAACAGGCAAAGAAAAACTTATTTTACCCAATGAAGCTTTGCACTGTCCTTTTGGAGGAGGGCGCTTGTTCGTTCCCTGTAGCATAGCCCCAAAATAATCACACAGAAACCATATTTTTTAAATCACTGCTGGGCCCATTAGCTTTAGTTTTATTGGCTAACTCTTACATATGAATTTAAGTCATCTCCATTA
>NW_004953940.1:0-1233 GCF_000317375.1 Microtus ochrogaster
AGAAAAAGAAAAAAAAGTTTCCCCCTCCTCCCAGCCTCCCATTTCCCTCCCCCTCCTCCCACCCTTCTCCCCCTCCCCCCAGTCCTCTTCCCCTCCCTCTCCAGTCCAAAGAGCAGTCAGGGTTCCCTGCCCTGTGGAAAGTCCAAGGTCCTCCCCCCTCCGTCCATGTCTAGGAAGTTGAACATCCAAACTGGCTAGGCTCCCACAAAGCCAGAACATGAAGTAGGATCAAAACCCCGTGCCACTGTCCTTGGTTTCTCATCATCCCTCATTGTTCGCCATGTTCAGAGAGTCCGGTTTTATCCCATACTTTTTCAGTCATAGTCCAGCCTGCCTTGGTGAGCTCCCAATAGATCAGCCCCACTGTCTCAGTGCGTGAGTGCACCCCTTGTGGGCCTGACTTCCTTGCTCATGTTCTCCCTCCTTCTGCTCATCATTGGGACCTTGGGACCTCAGTCCAGTGCTCCAGTGTGGGCCTCTGTCTCTATCTCCATCCATCATCAGATGAAGTTTCTATGATGATATGCAAGAATTTTTGTATGTTGAATCAGCCCTGCATCTCTGGGATGAAGCCTACTTTATCATAATGGATAATTTTTCTAATGTGTTATTGGATTTGGTTTGCCAGTATTTTGTTGAGTATTTTTGCGTTGATGTTCATGAGTGAGATTGGCCTATAATTTTTTTTCTTGGTTGAGTCTTTGTGCGGTTTTGGTATCAGAGTAACTGTAGCTTCATAAAAGGAATTTGGCAATGCCTCTTCTGTTTCCGTATTGTGAAATACCTTAAGGAGTATAGGTATTAGGTCTTCTTGGAAGTTCTGGTGAATTCCGCATTGAAACCATCTGGTCCTGGGCTTATTTTGGTAGGGAGGTTTTTGATAACAGCTTCTAATTCTTCGCGACTAACAGGTCTATTTAGATTGTTCGCCTGGTACTGGTTCAACTTTGGTATATGGTATTTATCTAAAAAAGTGTTCATTTCCTTTACATTTTCCAGTTTTGTGTTATACAGGCTTTTGTAGTAAGATCTAATGATTCTCTGAATTTCCTCTTTGTCTCTGGTTATGTCCTCCTTTTCATTTCTGATCTTATTAATTTGCAAATTCTCTCTCTGCCGTTGATTAGTTTGGATAGGTGTTTATCAATCTTGTTGATTTTCTCCAGGAACCAGCTTTTTGTTTCATTGATTCTTTGGATTGTTTTCTGTGTTTCTATTTTGTTGATTTCAGCC
>NW_004953941.1:0-1232 GCF_000317375.1 Microtus ochrogaster
AAAAAAAAAAAAACATACCCTACATCCCCTGCCGGAAGCCTTCAACTATTCAGAGTTATGCTTCAGTATCTTTGCAACAATTTTTAAGGACTCTCTTCAGTGACTTCCTGTCTGAACTGTTTCTTCCCCTACACACCCACCCCTTTGTAGGAGTGTTGCCTCCAAAGCCTTCAATGTCTCTCATTCTCAATGTTGAGTTGGCAGTCATCGATACCACTGCAAAAGAAGCTTCTCTCCTCAGAACAGCCAGTGGTAACACAGACTATGGAATTCAATATGACTTCAACTGAGCAGCAGCATGGATCACAGATATCGACATTGTCTTCTGTGGCAGCCCTGATCATGAACATCAACATAGCCTCTGGAGGCTACAGATCATAGACACTAACAAGGCCTCTGGTGGGAGCAGAGAACACAGACATCCACGTGGCCTCCAGTGGCAACACTATTCTTTTTTACTTTATTTCTGTTCCTCCTTCTACACTATGAATTTCCAGGTTTGTCTTCTTGAATGTAACCCAGAATTTTTAGAAGTGTTATTTATGTTCCTATTTTTTAAATTTAAATTTATTTATTTTTAAACAGTCTTTCCGCATGTTACAAACTAGTCCCAGATCCCACTCCCTCTCTCCTCCCATTCCTCCAACCTTCCCTGCATTTACTTTTCAGAGAGGATAAGGCTTCCCGTGGGGGATCAATGAAGTCTAGCCCATCATTTTGAGGCAAGACCAAGGCCCTCTCCTCTATATCTAGGCTGAGCAAGAAATCCCTCTAAAGAGAATGGGCTACAAAAAGCCAGTTCAAGCACTAGGGATAAATCCTGGTCCCACTGCCAGTGGTCCCAAACTGCCCAAGCCATACAAATGTCACCCAGATTCATAGTCTGGTCCTATGCTGATTCTCCTGTTCTCAGTCTGGAGTCAGTGAGCTTCCATTAGCTCAGGTAAGCTGTTTCAGTGGGTATTCCCATTATGGTCTTGACCCCTTTGCTCATATTATTGCTCTTCTCTCTCTCTCCAACTAGACTTTGGGCACTCAGTCCAGTGCTTCACTGTGAATCTCTGCTTGATTAAAGTTCTATGATGACAATTAATGTAGTCATCAATCTGATTACAGGGGAAGGCCAGTTCAGGTACCCTCTCTACTATTGCTTAGGGTCTTAGCTGGGGTCATCCTTGTGGATTCCTGAGAATTTCTCTAGTGTTAGGTTTCTTGATAGCCCCATAATGGCT
>NW_004953942.1:0-1232 GCF_000317375.1 Microtus ochrogaster
TTTTTTTAGACTGCTGTCAGCTCACAGTCCAAGCTTACAAGCTTCGATGTAATCCTGGTGACCAGATAATGATTCAGACACAGAGACTAGACCAATCTTTTATACACCCTTAAAATGAGCAGTTGTGGTGGCCATGTAATACCTTCTTACAAGATAGGAGCTTAAGTCTGGTCATGACACAGCATAATGCATGGAGGGGGGTGGCCATCATATGTGGTATAATGTCTCTGAAATTTTCAAATTTATCTTAATATATGATGAGGTTCATATCCAGTCCAGTAAGAGTAAGCAGTTTTTTTTTTTTTTTTTTTTTTTTTTTTTGTAAGCTAAAGACCAAGACTGATGCCAAAGGTTTACTTTGTGTTTAAAATTATTATGGGTGGGAACATTACTCAAATGGATTCCTCTCTGCTATCTATTGACATGCATTAATTTAACAAAAGTAGTACAGACGGCAGCACTAGATTGTTTTCTGTCCATTTAATTCAACAAAATTATCTCAGTTCAAAAAGAAGAAGCAAACAAACAAAAGAAACAAAAAGAAAGATAACAATTGAAGCACACTGATTTCCATTTTCAAGCAATGACCAGCCCCTGGTGTCCCCTATATTAACACTTCAGAGAGTGGCAGGTCATTGTCATCCAAGGAATGTTGTTAGAATGATAGGCTGCCTGCTGCCCCTTCTTGGATTCCTTCAATTTCCCTGGGTGGTACTGCTAGTCTAGCTGAACTCCACCAGCTGCATGGGTCATTGAGCTCTCCAGAATGCTCAGAAGTGGGGTAGCTCACGACAGCCACAAACAGGTCACGGGGGAAAAAAATCTGTTACAAGCATGTCAGGCATCATAGAAACCCTATTATTATGTTTTGCTAGCTGAGTGTCACTAGATGTTTTTCTGTCACAAAGCCTTGTCTGGTCACCATGATGTAATGACCATGAGAGTTCACATAGCATATTATAATTATATATTATATATATGCATGAGGGTCTGAGTTTTTTGTTATTATTTTTCTTGCAATTGGCTATTTTAATTACAAAAATTTCATGACTGGTCTGTACCTGGCTATTATCTAAGAATTAAAGACATCAACTTGTTGCAATAATATTCCTATTCCTCCATAGCTCTCCACCAAACTACAAACTATTTTAAGATATGCTTTAGGGAGTGTTTCATTTTTAGAGTTTAATCTTTGGCACACCAAGTATTTTAAGGCAGTTTTGCTCTGTTCA
>NW_004953943.1:0-1232 GCF_000317375.1 Microtus ochrogaster
ATAGAGTTCCAGGCTATCCAGAGCTATAGAGTGAGGCCCTCTCTCAAAAATGAATACATTAAATTAATAAATATATTAAATTTTTTTTTTTTTTTTGGTTTTTCAAGACAGGGTTTCTCTGTAGCTTTGGAGCCTGTCCTGGAAGCTGGCACTAGCTCTGTAGACCAGGCTGGTCTCGAACTCACAGAGATCCGCCTGCCTCTGCCTCCCGAGTGCTGGGATTAAAGGCCTGAGCCACCATCGCCCGGCTTTAAAAAAATTTTTAAATAAAACAAGCCAATCAGAAAAACAAATGAGAGCCATGTAGGTCAGGAGCCGGGATGCTTTTTACAGAGGTCCCCACCAGGACTTTCATGGGTCCTAAGAACAATCAAGCCCAGAGGAGGGTTCATATTAGCACGATGGATGGCAGTTGTCTCCGGGACTTGAGCCTTCAGCTAGACCCTCCTGGAATGTGCCATTACATCCCCACATCTGGAGAGGCAAGGTGAGCATGCAAGTGTCAAGAAGCAGAGGCCTGCATCTGTGAGACTCGTGGGATGAGAGGTGCAGACACTGTGGCCCCCTAGTCTTCGAGTGCCAAGCGCACGCGCGCACACTGAGCCTGCTGGGCCAGCTCCTGGAGGAGAGGGCCCACTGGCGGCCATGTTGGGTGAGCCGCCACTGCGCTCCGGATGCAGGACAGAGAGTTTGAGAGCCCAAACCGGAATGTCTACAGGAAAATGGGCCAGCTCTGGACTGGGAGAGTTGGCAAGCGGAGCCTGATTGTTAGGGGTGGCTGTGAGTCAGCCTTAGGAGACAATAGCAATGGAATTCAGAAAAAGATGCAGGCTGGGATATATATTTGGAAGTTACCAGCCGCTAAATGATGTTTAAAGCCAGGATACTGGAGGAGGCTCTCAGGGTGGGGACAGCAGGTGGAGGCAAGGTCTCCGCGTGCCTTGGAGGTGAGCAGAGATGGGTCAAGGGGACGGAGAAGGGCGGTCCCTAGTTGACGGTCTCCCTGCTTCCTCTTTTATTTATCTTGAGACAGCGTCTCACTCTGAGGTACAGGCAGGCAGGGAACTCACATTAGGGTCAGAATGCCCTTGAACTCAAGATCCTCGTGGGTCTACCTCCCGCAGCGCCCAGATGGAAGATGGACTCCTTTCTTTTTAAAAAGCATTTATTTGTGTGTGTGTGTGGGGGGGGGGGGGGTGGATGCATGTGGAGGTCAGAGGGCAGCTTATAGA
>NW_004953944.1:0-1231 GCF_000317375.1 Microtus ochrogaster
TTTTATTTTTAGGTTTATGCTTAGGGTAGGGTTTATTGATGTGGTTAGTGGTATGTTTATTATTAGGTATATTTTAGTGTAAGGATTAGTGCTAGGGTTATTGTGTAAGGTTTGTTTGATTGTTGGGGTTGTGGTGAGGGTTAGCGTTTAGTGTTAGGGTTAGATTTAGTGTTAGGGTTAGGGCTAGGGTTAGGGTTAGTTTTAAGGTTTGGTTAGAGTTAGGGTTAGTTTTAGGGTTTGTGTTAGGTTTATTATTAGGTACATTTTTGTATAAGGAATAGGGCTAGGGTTAAGATGTAGGGTTTGATTTATTGTTAGGGTTTGGGTGAGGGTTAGGGTTTTGTGTTAGGGTTAGAGTTAGGGTTAGTGTTAGGTTACTTGTTAGGGTTAGTACTATGCTTGAATTATTGTAATGACCAGTGTCATGGATTGGGCTAGGCTTATGGTTACGGCTAGGTCTAATGTTAGAGTTTTTGCTAGGGTTAGGGTTAGGGTTAGGTTTATGGTTACGGTTAGGTTTATGGTCAGGGTTATGGTTAGGGTCAGGGTTAGGGTTAGGTTTAGTGTTAGGGTTAGGAGTATGGCTTGGATTAGTGTTACAACTACAGTTAGGATTAGAGCTAGGCCTTGTATGATGATTAGGGTTATGGCTAGGGTATGGTTAGGGTTAGCATTAGGGTTAAGGTTGCAGTTAGGGTTATGGTTAGGGTTAAGACTAGGGCTTGGATTAGTGTGGTGGCTAGTTTTAGGCATAGACTTAGTGCTAGTGTTAGGATTAGGGCTAGGCTTATGGTTAGGTCTAGAACTAAATAAGAGTTATTGCTAAGGTTAAGGTTAGTGTTAAGTTTAGGTTAGGGTTAGAGTTAGTGTTAGGGTTAGAGCTAGAACTAGGGTTAGGTTTAGGGTTAGTGTTAGTTTTAGGGCCATGGCTTAGATTAGTGTCACATCTAGGTTTAGGGTTAGAGCTATGCCTAATGTGAGGATTAGGGTTAGGGCTACGGTAGCGTTAGGGTTATCGTTAGTGTGGCGAACTCCTCGACTAGCGAGAAAGAACGACCACTACACGAGGATTCTTCTCAGATCACGCTTTACTGGAGTGCACTTGGTTGAGAGATAACATGAAGCAAAGGGGCCAGAGAGCGCTAAGGCAGCTTCTTATATAGGGAATTGGCACATGGGTTGCCCTGTGATTGGCTGCCACCATCAGCTGACACCAGACTGTATCAAGATA
>NW_004953945.1:0-1231 GCF_000317375.1 Microtus ochrogaster
TTTTAATTAGCGCATATTAATGTCCTTTCGTCAGCTGTGTCCTGTGCAGAGCAAGAGCTTTGTTTAATCTTTTTCTCTTTCCGTGCACCGTGCATTTAACGTGTCTCCGGAATCTTTGCCTAAGGGCTTAGATTTTCTCCTAGAAGCACAGCAGTTTCAGATGGGCTATTTATGCCTGTGACCCATTTGGGTAATTTTCTCATATATGGTATGAGATGTGGGTTTTTTTCACGTGACTAGTTAGTTGCTTGAACCCTATTGGAGAAATTGTCCTTCCCCAGTGACCTGTCCCTTTAAAAAACAAAACAAAACAAAAAAACCCAAAAACAAAAACCTTGTCCTGGTTTGCTGATTTGCTTTCTGTTGCTGGGATATACTCCACGACCAAAAACAACTTGGGGAATGTAGGCGGATTTTTCTGTCCCCTCCAGCCAGCTCTCAAATAATCACACGGGGACGTCTTATTAATTATAAAAGCTCAGTTAATTATGAAAGCTCGACTGATAGCTTGGGCTTGTTTCTAACTAGCTCTTATAACTCAAACTAACCCATACTTTTATTGATCTATGTCCTACCACATGGCTTTTACCTCTATCCCATTTTGTGTGTCTGACTCATTCCGCATCTGCCTGGCTTCTCCACTCTTCTTCCCCACATCCTCTGTGCCTGGAAATCCTGCCTAGCTATTGACTGTTCAGCTTTTTATTAAGCCAGTCACAGTGTCATAGCTTCACATGGTATAAAGGAATATTCCACAGCAGGGGAGGAGGGAGAGGGTTTGTTCCATCACACACACACACACACACACACACACACACACACACACGTATTGATGTTTTCCTGCATGTATGTCTGTGTAAGGGTGTCAGATCTTTCCAGCCTGGGTTTGTTTCATCTTAGAGCTTACAGTCCATCAAGAAGGGAAGTCAAGGCAGGGACTCCAGGCAGGAACTGAAGCAGAATGCCGTGGAGGAATACTGCTTACTGGCTGGTTTCCCGTGGCTTGCTTTCTTACATACCCAAAGACCACTTGGCAGGCATAGCACCGCCCACTGAGGGTTGGCCCCTCCCACATCCATCATTAATCAAGAAAACTCCCCACAGGCTTGTGTGTGGGCCAATCTGAGGGAGGCGTTTTTTTTTTCTCAGTTGAGGTTTCTCTTTCCGACATCTGTGGCTTGTGGCAAGTTGACAAAAAACCAACCAACATAGTACTTTTATTTATTTATTT
>NW_004953946.1:0-1231 GCF_000317375.1 Microtus ochrogaster
TATATATATTTCAGTTTTGGTCATGCTTATGATTATTAGTTAGACTTCCCAGAGTTAAACTTCTCATTGTTGAATAATGTCAAAGGATATCCACATTGCTTAGCATCTTACTGATGTATAATTTCTCTTCATTCCTAGATGCCTCTTTTCAACTCCTAAATTAAATAGTATTTGAAAAAGCAATGGAACAAGGAGGAGGTGAACTGTGACCCAGTTAAACTAATGTCTGTTGCAATACCTGAATTGAGAAAGGGCAATATATGGCCCAAGATACTGAGTACAGGATTGCGAATAATATCTTTTTGACTATGTTTGACCTTTGTTCAACCTCAGTTTTATTAATTGAATTCCAATTGCATGTCATAAAAATTACAGAATCCCTAATTTTGAAGTATCTTTTCTTGGGTTTATCAATTTATCTGGGAAGAGCTTGATGAGCCTCATCATGAGGCTTAGTTGAGACCCATAACATCAGGATCTCAAGATTTTAGGTGCAAAGCCACATTGTAACTCTAGATGCTAACTTTGAGCACTGTTCAGCTATTTCATAAACGCTATTTGGAAGAATGAGAGTTAATCATGACTCACTGAGTAGAAGAATGTATTAATTTGTTGTCAGAAAGTTACTATAGATTGCTTTGAATAAATATCACAAATCTAAAGGTTTTAGTAACTTTTAGTTCTAGTATATATACACAAATGCTCAGTAAAAATAAGTATTAAAAATTTACAAGGATAATGGTTGTATATGATGTACTTATTTTTGATATTTAAAATGCAAGTTTAGAATCTGGTGTGATGAAACTCTGCATGTATATATGCATTTCTGTTTTTTATCCCCCTGAAATCTGTATTTTACATATATTTTCTACAGGGAGATAAAAAATTAAGATGCGATTCAGCTGATCTCCGGCATGACATTGATCGTCGCCGTAAAGAAAGAAGTAAAGAACGGGGAGATTCCAAGGGCTCCAGGGAATCTAGTGGATCAAGAAAGCAAGAAAAAACTCCAAAAGATTACAAGGAATACAAATCTTACAAAGATGACAGCAAGCATAAAGGTAGAGAGCAAGATCATTCTCGATCATCATCCTCTTCGGCATCACCTTCCTCACCTAGTTCTCGAGAAGAAAAAGAGAGTAAGAAAGAAAGAGAAGAAGACTTTAAAACTCACCATGAGATGAAAGACTACTCGGGATTTGCAGGAGTTAGCAGACCTCGAGGAACCTTT
>NW_004953947.1:0-1231 GCF_000317375.1 Microtus ochrogaster
CATTTTCAGCAGGTCCCATTTATCCATTTATTAATTATTCTCTCAGTATTTGTGCTGCTGTGTTATATTTAGGAAGTGGTCTCCTGAGCCAGTGTGTTCAAGTGTACTTCCCACTTTCTCTTCTATAAGGTTCCGGGTGGCTGGCTTTATGTTGAGGTCTTTGATCCATTTGGACTTGAGTTTTATGCATGGTGATAGATATGGCTCTATTTTCATTCTTCTATATGTTGATATCCAGTTATGCCAGAACCATTTGTTAAACATATTTTCTTTTTTCCATTTGATTTTTTTGCTTCTTTGTCAAAAATCAGATGTTGAAGGTGTGTCTTAATTAATAGCCAGGTCTTCAATTTGATTCCATTGGTCCCCCTGTTTATTTTTATGCCAATACCAGGCTGATTGTAGTACTGTAGCTCTGTAGTAGAGTTCGAATTCAGGAATTGTGATGCCTCCAGAAGTTCTTCTATTGTACAGCATTGTTTTGGCTATCATGGGTTTCTTTTTTGCTTTTCCATATGAAGTTGACTACCATTCTTTTGAAGTCTGTGAAGAATTTTACTGGGATTTAGCTGGGCATTGAGTTGAATATGTAAATTACTTTTGGTAAGAGTAAAGAGAGACTATTAAGAGCTGCCAAGGAAAAAGGCCAAGTAACATATAAAGTTAGACCTATCAGAATTACACTTGACTTCTTATTGGAGACAATGAAAGCCAGAAGGTCATTGTCAGGCATTATGCAGATATTAAGAGACCATGGATGTCAGCCCAGGCTACTTTACCCAGTAAAACTTTAAATCACCATAGAAGTTCTAAACAAGATATTTCATTATAAAACTAGATTTAACTAATACCTAGCCACAAACCCAGCCCTACACAAAATTCTAGAAGGAAAACTCCAACCCCAGGAATTTGGCTATATCAACAAAAACAGACAATTGATGGTCTCATAGCAGCAAATCCCAAAAAGGAAAAAAAAAATGCACAAAGTAACATCACCAACAATGAAAACTAAATTAACAGGAGAGAGCAATCACTAGTCATTAATATCCCTTAATATAAATGGACTCAACTCACCTGTAAAACGGCACAGGCTAACAGATTGGATATGAAAACAGAATCCATCCTTCTGCACACAAGAAACATATCTCAACCTCAAAGTCAAACCTAGTCTCAGAGTAAAGGGTTGGGAAAAATATTCCAATCAAATGGACCTAAGAAACAAGTGGGTGTA
>NW_004953948.1:0-1231 GCF_000317375.1 Microtus ochrogaster
TTGCTTGATGCAGAGGAGTCCCAGTGAGGTCCTAAGGGGCGTAGCCCATGCCTGGCTCAGAAGGCCTTCCGGAGACGGCAACAGGGCAGGCAGTTCTTATGGGAGAGCTGGAGAAGGGGAAGGCACGGGGCAGGCATGAAGGGATGCCACCGAACACGCCAGGGCCACCTGCAGTAGGTGTGAATTTTCCCTGTGTACTTGAAAGTTTTGCAGGGCTGTCAGAGGCATTAATTGTGGAAAGATGACTTGGATGACATGGGTGGTGGTCTTGGAATGGACAGAAAGGGGACATAGTAAGAGCAGCCACAAAGACACCAAGGCGTCTGTGTTTTGAGTTTCCCAAGACAGCTGCTCCTGGAGACTTCTAAATAGTGTCACTTGCGGCGAAGCTGATTATCATTTTCCGTTCTGAAGTGATGAGGCCATTCCAAAGTCATCTTCCAAATTTCCCCAACCTAAGTTTGGTTTGTTTTTTGGTTTTTTTTTTTTTTTTTTTTTTTTTGTAAAGTTGACTCGGTTTAAGTGAGAGTGAGAAAGAACCTTCGTCCACTTCCAGTAGTTGAGCTGGGCCCCATGGAGTGCCTCAACTGCAAAGGGGAAAGGGCCTCCTGTCCCAGGCAAGGCCTCTGCATGGCTAGGCCCCTCCTGCTCGCTTCCCTTGAATACACACTTGGTAGTGATGCTTGTTGAGTCAGCTGGTGTCTGTGTCCTTCCGTCTCCCACCCAGAAAGGAGGAGATCCAACCCGTGCCTTTCTCTAGAAGAACTTCAGACTTCTCATCTGCTTTGAATTTGGGAATAAAGTAAAAATACTCATTGGCCCAGACTTCACAGATTCTAGCCTTTAATAGTTAGGAAGAAGTCGCCTTGTGGTTAAATAGCTGGAAGGACAGTAAAATGCCAGAGGCTAAGGCTTCCCTAAACTCCAAGGACATCCAGACCAGTGATGTGCACAGAGGTCGGCAGGCTAACTTGAGTCTCGGCCTTCCAGGTGGGAATCACACTGTGCTGTGCAAGATAGCACCTAGGAGGAACAGACCAGCCCTTCTGGGGTGTTCCTAGCCACCCTCTCTTTGCTGTCACCACTGCTGTCCCCTGCAGGTTGTTCACCAACTCCAGGTCAAGGGCTGTGTCTGACTGGTGTCTTTAAGACACACTGCAGCCCATGGGCTGTATATGACAGGGGACTTCATGTCTGGAAGAAACAGGGTGGTGGAGGTGGGAGGGAAGGA
>NW_004953949.1:0-1231 GCF_000317375.1 Microtus ochrogaster
GTGTGTGTGTGTGTGTGTGTGTGTGTGTGTGTGTGTGTTGGGGACAGGTGTGAATCTCAGCTCCATCATTTTCTAATCTATATGTCCTGGGCAGGTTACCAAAACTTTTTGTGCCTCTGTTTCCTCACTTCTAAAATGGAAGTTCATAATGATGCTGTTTTATAGAACAAGAAAGAACCCTTAGAAATTCTATCTATCCCAGCAGTTGTCTCAAATCCTATAGAACATCTTAAAGTAAAAGGTGAAGAAACTCTAAGAGAAATCAAAAGACAGATATATTGAAAAAGAAACCGTGAAAAAAGATGATAAAATAGAGAGAGGCAGGCAGATGGACAAGCAGACAAGAGTAGTGTCTGAGAAATGAAGGGTCCATGTGGTTGACAGGGAAAGGGCCCTTGTAGGGCTTGTCATTGGAACCTTTCTGAGCACGGAGACAGTGAAGATCCCAAGCACTCCCAGAGAGCAGAAAGAGGGTCACATCCAAAGGACTAAGAAATGAGTGGCAGAAGGATAATCACGTTCTAAGCAATGTGGACTTATTCTGGGAAAGCTACCCTAGTTCCAGGACAGAAAACTGTTTGATTTAGATATATTTGTCACTTCAAAAGATTGTTCTTGTGTGTTCAGCCAAGTAGGGGCTCAACTCTGCTTAGTGGTCTGAACTTCTCACATCTGCCTTTGTCTGAGAGAGCACCTGTTTCTCTTTTTAAACCAAGGTGAAAGAGTGTTCAATTTGCCACCTTCCTTCCCTTCCTCCTCCTCCAGTTCCCTGTCCCATTTGTCTTCTTTCCCTTCCTGTTTCTTCCCTCTCCCCCTTCTTTACCTTTGAGCAGTCACACTTGCTATGTCTATTTCTGTCTCTCCTTTTCCCTTTTTCTTTCTATCCACAGAAGTCTTGTGTTTGTCTAATAATTGGCAGGAGAGATCTCTTTTTTTTCTTGCTTCTTCAGTGATGAATAGTTGGCGTCAGATCAAAGACAAACCCTGTGGTTTTCTGGCTGCCCAGAAGGGCGGTGCAGCTGGCAGGCATCCCAGCTGCCTGGTGATAGGCATGTGGAAGAGATACCAAGCTCACAGGTCACTGTGTGTGTGTTCGTGTACGTGTGTTTTGCAGGCCAACAGCAGGCTGAAGCAGATCGAGAAGGAATACACTCAGAAGCTTGCCAAATCTTCCCAGGTAAGCATGGGCCAAAGACACAAAACAAAACAGTAAATCCGAAACAAAGAGCAG
>NW_004953950.1:0-1231 GCF_000317375.1 Microtus ochrogaster
TTGTTATTTACAGTATTTTGTGTTTGTACGGTAATTGTATGGTACTGTGTGACAGGTGAGAATGTTAAGAGGTCAGCAGTGTAAAACTCCCATAGATGCTACCCAGAGGCAAAATTTGCTGAATCAGGCAATCTATGGCAAGTGGCAAACACATTCTTCTCCTTTGACTTCCCCACTGAGACTGCTTCTAAACAGAGCAGTAATAAACACTAGCTATCTCTGTTGGCAACCTATGATATAATTATGATAATGATGATGACAAACATTTATTAAGCACCCACAGTGCAAGGTATTACTTACTGAAAATACATGGAACACTCAATCCCGACTGTCATAGTATTTATCCTAGTGCTGACACAGGATGGGAGTTGGCAGTTTATGGTCTGTTAATGTTTTTTTGTAATATTTTATTTATTATGCATACAATATTCTGTCTGTGTGTATGTCTGCAGGCCAGAAGAGGGCACCAAACCTCATTACAAATGGTTGTGAGCCACCATGTGGTTTGCCGGGAATTGAACTCAGGACCTTTGGAAGAGCAGGCAATGCTCTTAACCACTGAGCCATCTCTCCAGCCCCCCTGTTAATGTTTTTTAACTGATCTCCTTGAACAATAAACCTAGATACTTCTGATTTTATTCTGTGAACTCTTCTGTGCCAGTATACCAGTATATCATGATTATACTTGGATTGGAAATTGTAAAAAATACAGAGTCAAATATTCAGATATTTCATAATATGTTGAGCACCCAGTATTTTACTAAAAAAGAAGCGGAAGCAGAAGAAGATTGCAAGTATTCTCAGTGTATAGTGTTGACCCTCTTCTGTTTATGTCCACCCAGAACTTGCAACTTTGATCTTAATTGGAAATAGGAACTTTGAAAATACAATCTAATTTAGAAATATCGTACCAGATTTCTTGTTCTGAATTATGCAGTTGTAAAGATTTATGCATGGATTCCTTGAAGTTAGTAACATTCCTGATGTTTAAAATGCCACTAATAGTCTTAGAATCATATACCAGCTAGGAACCGTGGCGTATGTCTGCAATCCCAGCTTCTTGGGAAGCTGAAGCAGAAGTATCATGCATTTGAGGCCACTCTAACTCTGGGCTACATGGGCAGACACTGCCTCAGAATGACACAAGTAACTTCTTATCTACAACACCAGGAAATGGAGTCAGGAGGATTAGGAATTCAAGATCATCTCTACTGCATAGTGAATTCTAGGC
>NW_004953951.1:0-1231 GCF_000317375.1 Microtus ochrogaster
CCCCCCCCCGCACCATTCCCTCCGGCCATTTCTGAGGGCTCCAGATTTGAAACAGTCCAGCCAGGAACCCACCCCCCCCCCCCCCCCCCCGCACCATTCCCTCCGGCCATTTCTGAGGGCTCCAGATTTGAAACAGTCCAGCCAGGAACCCAAATGCCCATGTGTAATCATCTGTCAGGCATCCGGCAGGCATCTTCTCTAACTGGCAGCTTCCAGCTGGCACATCCCAAACCAGGTTCCCACCTGAAGGAGCCTGCTCCACTGAAGCCTGGGTCCCAGCACATGACAACTGGCCAACACAACAGGCTCCTTTGGAAAACCATCTGCGTCTAGACTACTGTTCCCACCTCCTCTGCTCTTCTGGACGCTACAGCAAGTGGTTTCCTACCCCTGGTTTCCCACTCAAAGGGCAGCATGTTCACTGTGTGGGGCGTGGCCAGCAAGAGAGATTATTTGTTACACTGTGGGAGCGAGAGCACTAGCTGAAAGGGCAACCAGCCAGGCCAAAGAGGGCTCTGGCGGGGAGGACAGAGGAAGGAATGCCGGCTAGAGATGGGAGGAAGGGCGGCAAGCCAGCTCTTCAAAAGGACGGTGCCACTGGAGCACAGTGGGCTCTCCTGCTGCCACCCTGTCAAGCCTGGGGGCGGTCTGGAGGATACTGAAGAGGGGACAGGAGCTCCCGAGATGCACCACTCACCCGTAGAAGGGCAGCTCATGGCACTTGAGGAGGTAGGCGCGATAGTGGGAGCCCAGGGCGGCCTCATGCTCACTCTCACTCCCTGTTGCTTCTTTTACCTGGCGGTAGGCGTTCAGCAGGCCTTGCTCACCTGGCCCAGTCTTGGCCCCGCGGCCCCGAAAGGCAGCAAAGAGGCCATGGCCTCGCTTGCAGAGGTGGGCAGGGAGGAAGGAGTCCAACTTCTCCCTGCAGGGGAAGGAAAATGGGGTAAGAATGGCCCTTCCTGGGTGGCTGAGGTCTTCAGGGTGTGAGTACCTCGCTCACAGCGTGGGCAAGGCTTGGCAGGTGGCAGGGCTGAGGAACCTTCAAGGCATGACCGCATCAAGATCCTCTGCTGTGTAGCAGCATGGCCAAGTCTTTCTTTGTACACCAGCTCCCAGATAACCACACGAGACTTCTTATTAATTGTGAAAGCTTGGCCTTAGCTTAGGCTTGTCCCACTAGCTCTTGTAACTTAAGCTGCTTCTATTAATCTGTTTTACCACGTGGCTTTTT
>NW_004953952.1:0-1230 GCF_000317375.1 Microtus ochrogaster
AGTGAGTGGGGGGGAAGAGGAAGTGAGTGGGGGGAAGAGGAGAGGAGCATGAGGGGGAAGTGCTGTCCTGCTGCTTCTTATGCCTGGTGCAGGGCAGGAGGGAAAGAATCCAAATTAGGTCTGTGTAAAATTGCTCCTCCCCCCACACCCCAAGGCTAGAACCCAAGGGGAGACTCAGTGAGGAGAAGAGAGTAAGGTACAAGTGATTTAAGACACCCCTCAGGGCTAACCTCCAATACAGAGGAAGGGAATCTATGGCACAACATCCAGCCGGGCTTTTTTTATTATTATTAAAAAATTTTTAATACAATCTTTTCTCATTTTACATAGGTATTCCCGTTCCCACTCTCTTCCCTCCCCCCACTCCACCCTTCCCTCTACCTCCCCAATCCACTCCTCAGAAGAAGTAAGAAAAGGTAAGGTTCACTCCCACGGGGCATCAGCAAAGTCTGACAGCTCACTTCAAGACAAGACCAAGGCCCTCACCCCATATCTAGGCTGAGCAAGGTAAGGCTCTAAGCAACAGTGAAGAGGACCCCTAAACTGGCCTTCCTTAGTGATCAGATTGATGACTCCCTCGATGGTCATTATAGAACCTTCAACAGTGACTGATGGAAACAGATACAGAGATCCACAGCAAAGCACTGGACCAAGCCACCTGAGACCAGCCCAAGAGAGGGAGGAGAGATAATATGAGCAAAGGGGTCAAGACCATGATGGGGATACCCACAGAAACAGCTGACCTGAGCTACTGAGAGCTCACTGACTCTGGACTGACAGTGGGGAACCTGCACAGGACCAAACTAGGCCCACTGAATGTGGGGGACAGTTGTGAGCCTTGGGCAGTCTGTGGGGCCCCTGGCAGTGGAGCCAGGATTTATCCCTAGTTCTTGAACTGGCTTCGAGGATCATATTCTTTTTGGAGGGATACCAGCAGGGCCTTAATTGTCAACAGGAAACTGTGATTAATAGGGTGGGCTCTGGGCTCTCTCTGCCTCTGAATGGCTTGAATTGGGAGACTCTTTTGTTTTGTTTTGTTATTTATTTATTTTTTGGTTTTTCGAGACAGGGTTTCTCTGTGGCTTTGGAGCCTGTCCTGGAACTAGCTCTGTATACCAGGCTGGTCTCGAACTCACAGAGATCCGCCTGTCTCTGCCTCCCGAGTGCTGGGATTAAAGGCGTGCGCCACCATTAAAATTCAATAAAAATAAAAGAACATTTATTAGAGAG
>NW_004953953.1:0-1230 GCF_000317375.1 Microtus ochrogaster
AGGAACTCGCTATGTAGCCTAAGCTTGTCTCAAATTCACAGAGACCTGCCTGCCTCTGCCTCCCTAGGACTGGGACTACAGGTGTGCACCACTATGTGTGTATGTGTGTGTGTGTGTGTGTGTGTGTGTGTGTACAGCAGGTCTGAGCTTCATCACTGATAATCTCAGTTGTATTAGCATGGTGCTTTCATCATGGCTTGAAACATTTTAAATTTTCTAGATTCTACATGTGCTGGCCCTGAACTAACAAAATAATTTAAAATACGTATCCTATGGAAAATCCTTGACTTTCTGTCATATCAATAGACCTGTTTATGATCATCCATCATAGCAAATTTGTTGGATATGGATATGAGATGGGAGAACTGAAGATTTTTATAAAAAGGCCCCCTCCTCAATTCTCTGACTTTCTGAAGCTGTGACTATTGAGATTCATTTAGTGACTTTCATGTCATTCCAAGGGCACGTTAAAGACGCCGTCTTGACTTCCTCTCACTGGAGACATAGCAGGTCTCTCCATTAATATCAGATAGCTCAGAATGAAATGTACATCGTTAAATCAACTCACACAGCATAAAGGATTTGAGGAACCTTGGGATAATAACCAAGCTGTTTCTATTCCACCAGGAAGGCCTAAGCTAATGGGTTTTCAGATCACTACTATATATGCAAAATAGGACCCTACAAAATAAGCAGCCATTTTAGAATATCCACTTTCACACTGCCTGAAAAAAAGCAAACCAGGGAAAATGGTTTCCTTTCATCTCAGGGCCTTCGGTTCCGGCAGATTCTGACAGCAAACCAATTCTATGCCGCTTCTTTCAAACTTCACGGTTCACTCACGACTTTTGGGAACTGTTCACGTTTTTAATTTAGCCTGGGATAAAACCGGACTGGCTGAACATAGCGGACAATGAGGACTACTGAGAACTCAAGAACAATGGCAATGGGTCTCTGATCCTACTGCACGTACTGCCTTTGTAGGAGCCTAGGCAGTTTGAATGATCACCTTACTAGAAACGGATAGAGGTGGGGGTTCCTTGGACTTCCCACAGGTCAGGGAACCCTGATTGCTCTTCGGGCTGAGGAGGGAGGGGGACTTGATTGGGGGAGGGGGAGGGAAATGGGAGGCGGGGGCGGGGAAGAGACGGAAATCTTTAATAAATAAATAAATTAAAAAAAAACCCTTCCTCAGCATTTCATTTCTCTTCCCCTTATTTATTCCTACTT
>NW_004953954.1:0-1230 GCF_000317375.1 Microtus ochrogaster
GTATTAATTAAATCACTGCTTAACCCCTTAGCCCTCATTTCTTTTTCTTTTTTTCAATTTATTTATTTATTAAAGATCTCCGTCTCTTCCCCGCCCCCGCCTCCCATTTCCCTCCCCCTCCCCCAATCAAGTCCCCCTCCCTCCTCAGCCCGAAGAGCAATCAGGGTTCCCTGACCTGTGGGAAGTCCAAGGAACCCCCACCTCTATCCGTTTCTAGTAAGGTGATCATTCAAACTGCCTAGGCTCCTACAAAGGCAGTACGTGCAGTAGGATCAGAGACCCATTGCCATTGTTCTTGAGTTCTCAGTAGTCCTCATTGTCCGCTATGTTCAGCCAGTCCGGTTTTATCCCAGGCTAAATTAAAAACGTGAACAGTTCCCAAAAGTCGTGAGTGAACCGTGAAGTTTGAAAGAAGCGGCATAGAATTGGTTTGCTGTCAGAATCTGCCGGAACCGAAGGCCCTGAGATGAAAGGAAACCATTTTCCCTGGTTTGCTTTTTTTCAGGCAGTGTGAAAGTGGATATTCTAAAATGGCTGCTTATTTTGTAGGGTCCTATTTTGCATATATAGTAGTGATCTGAAAACCCATTAGCTTAGGCCTTCCTGGTGGAATAGAAACAGCTTGGTTATTATCCCAAGGTTCCTCAAATCCTTTATGCTGTGTGAGTTGATTTAACGATGTACATTTCATTCTGAGCTATCTGATATTAATGGAGAGACCTGCTATGTCTCCAGTGAGAGGAAGTCAAGACGGCGTCTTTAACGTGCCCTTGGAATGACATGAAAGTCACTAAATGAATCTCAATAGTCACAGCTTCAGAAAGTCAGAGAATTGAGGAGGGGGCCTTTTTATAAAAATCTTCAGTTCTCCCATCTCATATCCATATCCAACAAATTTGCTATGATGGATGATCATAAACAGGTCTATTGATATGACAGAAAGTCAAGGATTTTCCATAGGATACGTATTTTAAATTATTTTGTTAGTTCAGGGCCAGCACATGTAGAATCTAGAAAATTTAAAATGTTTCAAGCCATGATGAAAGCACCATGCTAATACAACTGAGATTATCAGTGATGAAGCTCAGACCTGCTGTACACACACACACACACACACACACACACACATACACACATAGTGGTGCACACCTGTAGTCCCAGTCCTAGGGAGGCAGAGGCAGGCAGGTCTCTGTGAATTTGAGACAAGCTTAGGCTACATAGCGAGTTCCT
>NW_004953955.1:0-1230 GCF_000317375.1 Microtus ochrogaster
ATTTCTCTCTATTCTTGAATGCAACATGACATAAAAGTCCCTCAGTGTTCCCAAAAAATACTAGAACAGAAGAGTAGACTGTAAATAATAGAATCCATACTTATTTCATTTTCAGAGTACTTAATTAATCACTAATATAATGGTAACTTTAACAATAATCTATCAACTGCAATTTGTCTAAATATCTCAGGGCACCTGTGAATGAGTTCTGAGGAAAAATCTTATTATATAATTCTTATTGTTTTTCCACAATTTTGACAATAACAACGATATCATATCCTTCCTGGTAATGGTGAGGTAAACTTGTATGTAAATAACTGAGAGAATATAGTCAATGCATTTAATTTTCAGTAAACAACAGCTATGGATTTCTTTTACTGCGAAGCATAGTAAGAATTAGAAAGCATACACGCCAAAATGTTCAATTTAACAAAAGTAATTTTAAGAAGAAAAAGATTATTTAATTCTATAGCAGTCCAGGCCATAGATAATTCACACAAGTTTGCATTCCCACCAGCAATGGATGAGCATACCCCTTATTCCACAACCTCTCCAGCAAAGGCTATCATTGGTGTTTTTGATTTTAGCTATCCTGACAGGTGTAAGATGGTATCTTAAAGTTGTCTTGGTTTGCATTTCCCTGATCACTAAGGAAGTTGAGCATAACCTTAAGTGTCTTTGGCCACTTGAACTTCTTCTGTTGAGAATTCTCTTTTCAGTTCAGTGCCCCATTTTTTAATTGGGTTGATTAGCCTTTCACAGTCAAGTTTCTTGAGTTCTTTATGTATTTCGGAGATCAGACCTTTGTCAGTTGCGGGGTTGGTGAAGATCTTCTCCCAGTCAGTAGATTGCCTTTGTGTCTTAGTGACAGTGTCCTTCTCAGTCTCAGGAAAGTCTCAGTCTTTGGAAAGCAGTGTGGCGGTTTCTCAGGAAATTCGGGATCAACCTACCCCTGGACCCAGCAATACCATTCTTGGGAATATACCCAAGAGAGACCCTATCATACAACAAAATACATGCTCAACTATGTTCATAACAGCATTGTTTGTAATAGCCATAACCTGGAAAAAACCTAGATGCCCTTCATTGGAAGAATGGATGAAGAAAGTGTGGAATATATACATATTAGAGTACTACTCAGCGGTAAAAAACAAGGACTTCTTGAATTTTGCATGCAAATGGATGGAAATAGAAAACACTATCCTGAGTGAGGTAAGCCAGACCCAAAAA
>NW_004953956.1:0-1229 GCF_000317375.1 Microtus ochrogaster
AACCCAGAGAAACAAGACAGGCCTATCGCATGCCAGAAACCTCCCAGTTCCTGAGCCTGAGCCCTGGAAGTCTCAAAGCCATCACATGCAGAAATCTCTCTAGTCCCTGCTAGTGGTGAACTCAATTTGTCTGTCTACCCCACGACCACTAATTATTTCTCCATGCCATGTTTTCCTGTGAGATCTGGGGCCAGCTTTCTTCTTCCTCCCTCTGGCCTCTCCACAAGCTCCATTGTCAAGACTACATGTCTAGAACCGAGTATTACAGGCACCGAGAGAGTGTGTCTCGAGTGCAGTTGGCATTTCTAGGACACGAGTGACATCACAAAATTCCGAGAGCTCTCCGGAATACCGTAGATTTGCTAATATTTCTCCCTAAACTGACGGACCGACCGACCGGCCGACATACCGACCAACCAAGCGACTGACCAGAACCTGAGGTTTCCTTTCCAGGAGTCTCTCCTGCGACACAGAGGAAGCCATTCAGGATCTCCACCTTCCAAAACCAGAAATTTCTCTCTGCTTCATTAAAATCTTTCACTACCTCCTTCACCCATGGGGAGTTAGTTAGTTGAACACTCACTTTTTTCATTAATGACCCTTCCTCCCTCTCCTTAACGTCTCATATTACTGTTTCATACTCAGTAATATGAGAAATTAGGCCAGGAGGACACGGAAGATGAGGGTTGAGTCCTCTGAAGTGAATGAGCACTTAGGGAAAAATAACATAAGGGAACTTGACTCTGAGTGGCAAGACATGAATAGCTGCTGCCAAGGCACAGATGCAGCCATCGGGCTGTGGCACCAACTGGGCTCTCAGCATCCTCCTGCATCATCAGAACTGTGTGGGAAACTCAGCTCAAAGGAGGGGCCGTGTTGAAAGGGAGAGAGAAAAATCTAGGACAGCACTGTTTTTCCTTTCTTTCTTTCTTTCTTTCTTTCTTTCTTTCTTCCTTTCTTTCTTTTTTTCTTATCTCTTTCTCTCTTTCTCTCTTTCTCTCTCTCTCCTGACTATCACTGGCTAAGAAAATGGTGGCCTCCATCTCACTGGGTGTTTGATGAAGGGATAGATGGGATGTACACAAGGCGTTCGCACATAAGCACGCACACACGTGCATGACATGTACAGATGGGGGGTTCCAATGTTTTCAGAGGAAGGGGCTTGCTGGTAATAATAAATGTGCTGGTAAATAAGCCTAGAAATAGCTGAATATTGAATCATTAAATCT
>NW_004953957.1:0-1229 GCF_000317375.1 Microtus ochrogaster
CCTTGTTTCAGTTAGCCATCCTGCCTCAATAAATAAAATGGAGAAGGGTCTAGAAAGACACCTAAGATCAACTTCAGCGCCCCCCCACAAACACATTTAAGCACACTACCTATACACATGTATCTATACACACATGCATACATGCACACACATGAAAGTGCATACACAAACAAAAGAAGAAAAGGCAAGACTGGAATAAGTTACCCACAACAGAATGATAACATGTATAATATATGTGTGCAAACAAATGGAGAGCTATGTATCCATTTCTGAACTACAGGTTCAAAATTCCTCAATGGAAACCATTTTTCAGTGAAAATTTAATAAAGTACAGATACTGTTAGAAAAACTAACAGATAAACATTGTTTCTTTTTAAAAATTTTCTCGCCAACTAAATTTTTACATATTCTAATTTTCCTGCACTAAATTCCAAGCTATGTTAAATTATTTAGTTATTTTTGTTAACATAGTTGTGATAAATGCCAGAGACATGTGTGGCCTGAGGTCTCACCTGTGGCTGGCATGTGAAGCAAAGAAAAGATTGCTGGGGACCAAGTCTTTGATCCTGTGGAATCTAATCCTAGCTCACCGATGTTAGAATTGACCTACGGAACTGATCAGTTGCGATGGGAACAATATAAATAATCTATAATGGATTCTATATAAACAACTACAATAAAAGTAAACTTTGAAAACTGTATTTAGATGTTCAAATTTAACTGATAATTGTGATGCAAAATAACCCCCACTCCTTCACTATAGTGTCCATCTCAAAGCCAGATACTTATCCTAAGTTACCATCAATACCCCTTTTCCTATTCATGTTTTCCTCTTTGGTGAGCATGGCATTTGTTCTCGTCCCAGCGTCCCTCCCCCGGGTCTTCTGAGCCCTATGTCTGGTTCCTTACCTTCCCTCCTCAAGCTTTCTTATCACATGTATTCCATTATTCTTGAATTGCTAGTTTTATAGGGGAAAGGATCTAATTTTACTCTTCTATATGGAAAAATACAATTTTACCATTTCTTTTGGGGGTAATAAACATTTATATAAACTTAATTTATATAAAAATTTTAAAATGAGGTAAAAATCTACATTTCATAAAACTTATCATTTTAACTTTTTCAAGTGTACAATCCAGTGGCCTTAAGCACTGCTGTGTGGCCACCATTACCATCTGTCTTCAGGCCTTTTTACTTTGTAAGGCTGATAAGTGAGACTTTTTTTTTT
>NW_004953958.1:0-1229 GCF_000317375.1 Microtus ochrogaster
CCAGGAGAGGCCTTGTGTCTTGGTCCAGTCTTTGCTGTGACTGACTCTCTGGTTGTAACTCTTCAGTGTAGAAGCAGGAATCGTCCTGTCCAGATGGAACTCCTCAGTACCTAAACAGGGCCGCCTGGTAGCCTGACGATCTGGGGACCTGGCCCTAGGAATCTTAAAGGACCTGCGCATTACCCACATGCAGCATAGTTGCATCATCTACATATGATGCAGTTGCAAGAGTCCTTGCAAGCATGTGTGAGTTCTGTCATCTGTGTAAGTTGCAGCCAGGTTATCCCCCTGTGCTCATGTATTATGCAGCCTTTAAAAACTGGATGAGCCATTTCAGCTTTCTCTGTCTCTGTCTCTGTCTCTGTCTCTGTCTCTGTCTCTGTCTCTCTCTCTCTGAATACTGACCTCCAACAGGCCTGTACACACTCCCTCAATAAACACCTAAGAGGGTTTGTTGCATGTTCCATGTTTCTTTCTCACTCACACTAGGTAATTTCACTATCTATCTATGCTTTGATCTTTAGGGCAAACTGCAGTATTTGTCTTTGAAATTTTATTAATCATGAGTGCTGATTTGTCAGGTCCTACCTCTTTTTTATGATTCTGAAATGCATGTTGATATCGTTGTCAATGTCTTTGCGGGTTATGTAGACTGGAAACCTCATGGGAGGGGAACAGCAAAGAATGAGGCACAGCCACAAGCACAGCAAGAACAACAGATTCAGCAAAGAACAATAAACAGCATGGGCATTAGAGAGATCATAGAAGGAATAAACATGACATGATGAAAGGACTTATATGAGTTAATTTATTTTGTTTTTACTCTTAGACCATATTAGTCAGATTTTCACTTGCTATAGATGCCCTGCTCTGAGCCCTGAGAAGGTGCTGAGCCTGGTGGTACTCAAGGCCCCCAAAACTTCTCTGATGGACTTAATCCTTGAACTATGAGCAGTTATAGATTCTTTCCTTTTGTGTGCTTTTGTTGTGGTATAATATATCATTCTTACAGTGATGTTGGAAGGCTATACTCTGGCTACACATACACACATACTACAACTAAATTCTAAGCTAAAAAAATGCCTACTCAGAAAGGGTGAAAGACCATTGATAAAGAAAAAGTGAAGAAGGCATGGGACAAATAGTTTCAATACATATTATAGTCTTCTATAACAGTATTCTTATATAGCCCAGTACCAGATTCAGTATGCACCATGGAAATATATATA
>NW_004953959.1:0-1229 GCF_000317375.1 Microtus ochrogaster
AGTTCAAGACCAGCCTGGTCTACAGAGCTAGTTCCAGGACAGGCTCCAAAGCCACAGAGAAACCCTGTTTCGAAAAACAAAAAAAAAAAAGGATAAATACTTATGGCTATTTTCTGTGTCTATGTGTCTGTTACCCGCTGCCACCGCCAGCACAGCGCATGCCCTCCTGCTGGGAAACTGTAGCCGCTTGTCACTTGGCGGGCTCCACCAGCCTGCCCGGGGATCTTGCAGGGACCGACAACCGTCTCTGCCAGGCTAGCAGATGCACTGCAAACATCTTAGGAATAAAAGCTAGGTTCCCACAAAGCCAGTTCATGCAGTAGGGTCAAAACTCAGTGCCATTTTCCTTGGCTTCTCAGCAGCCCTCATTGTCCACCATATTCATTGAGTCCGGTTTTATCCCAAGCATTTTCAGTCCCAGTCCAGCTGGCCTTGGTGAGCTCCCATTAGATCAGTCCCACTGTCTCAGTGGGTGGGTGCCCCCCTTGTGGTCTTGACTTCCTTGCTCATGTTCTCCTTCCTTCTGTTCCTCATTTGGACCTTGGGAGCTCAGTCCCTTGCTCCAATGTGGGTCTCTGTCTCTATCTCCATCCGTCGCCAGATGAAGGTTCTATGAATATGCAAGATATTCGTTAGTGCGGCTATAGGATCAGGCCATTTCAGGCTCTCTCTTCTCACCTGCCCAAGGACCTGAACCCCTGGGAACCCCTCTAGAGTCAAGGCTCTTGCCAACCCTAAAATGGCTCCCTTAATTAAGATATATACTTCCCTGCTCCCATATCCAACCTTCTATTATCCCAACCATCCCATTCCCCCAAGTTCTCCCCATCCTCCCCTTCTCACTTTTCTCTCCCTATCTCCCCTTACCCCATCCCACCCCACCCCCAAGTTCCCAAATTTTTTCCCAGCAATCTTGACTACTTCCAATATCCAGGGGGATAACTATATGTTTTTCTTTGAGTTCACCTTCTTATTTAGCTTCTTTAGGATCGCAAATTATAGGCTCACTGTCCTATATTTATGGCTGAAAACCAATTATGAGTGAGTACATCCCATGTTCATCTTTTTGGTTCTGGGTTACCTCACTCAGGATAATGTTTTCTATTTCCATCCATTTGCATGCAAAATTCGAGAAGTCATTGTTTTTTACTGCTGAGTAGTACTCTAATATGTATATATTCCACACTTTCTTCATCCATTCTTCCATTGAAGGGCATCTAGGTTGCTTC
>NW_004953960.1:0-1228 GCF_000317375.1 Microtus ochrogaster
TTACCATTGGTAAATAAAGAAGCTGATTTGGCCAATAGGCAGGCAGAATAGAACCAGGCAGGAAATCCAAAAAAAAAAAAAATACAGAAAGAAAAATGGGCAGGGTCAGAGAGATGCCAGCAGTCACCATGGAAGTAAGCCATGAGCCCTTGATAAAATAAAGAATATTAGAAATTTGTTGATTGAAATTGTAAGAGATAGTTAATAATAAGCCTAAGCTAAAGAGTCAAACAGATTGCAATTAATATTAAGCTCAGAATGGTTTTCAGGAACTGGCGGGTGGGAGAGAAACCTCCAGTTACACTCTATATCTTTGGTTCTCAGAAGCAGCCAAGGATAATGAGTAGCTTATCAAAGTCAGATGACAGAGGCTGAGAGGGAAAATTCTATCCCTACACAGGCCACCCCACTTCTAATACCTGTGCTCTGCTGGCAGCAAGCTCATGGGGAACAAAGCAAAACAAATGATTCATGCCTCCATCAGACCAGGTTACAGCTTTCTCCAACCACAACAGAAGTACTGAGTCTAACTCACTCAGCTGGAGTCTTGTTACTGTGAACGACTAGAGTCTAAAGTGGAATTGGTGACTCTGGTCAAAAACAGTAACATTGGAGCTTGCTTCTAATTGGTTGTTTGTCTACTTGAGGGATGTGGGGGCTGAAAAGATGCTCACTGGTAAAAGCATCCACTGCTTTTGTAGAAGACCAGAATTCGGTTCCCAACTTAACACTGCCTACAACCTCAGCTCCTGAGGATCCGAGGCCATATTCTGACTTCCATGGACACTTGTATACCTGTGAACAAATACCACACAGAAACAAACAAATGCACATAGTTTTCTAAGTGGTAGAGTAAATCTTTTTTAGTAATAGAAGTTGACTCCGTCAAGTCCAGCTAAATGCCCCTTCAGCTCAAGCTTTCAAATGTCTTGAAGAAACATCACTCTTGATATTATTTTTAGATTTATTTTCTATATTCTACATGTAAGTATTTTTTCTGCATGTTTCTCTCTCAACTACATGTGCCCCTTGCAGAAGCAAAAGAAAGGTACCAGGTCCCCTGGGACTGGAGTTACAGATGGTTATTAGCCACCATGCAGATGCTGAGATTGAACCAGTGTCTTCTGGAAGAGCAACCAATGCTTTTAACCACTGAGCATCTCTCCAGCCCCATTACTGAGTTTTGGTAAAATATTTGCTTGTTTGTTTGTTTGCATGTCTATGTATG
>NW_004953961.1:0-1228 GCF_000317375.1 Microtus ochrogaster
AGGCATACACACAGACAGAACATTGTATACATAATAAATAAATGTTTTTTTTAAAAAAAAGCCGTGCAAAATAGAGGCATGGTGGTGTATTTGGGAGGCTGAGGCAGGAGAATCAAAAATTGGAAGCTAGCCTGGGCTACATAGCAAGATCCATTTCAGAAATCAGACCAACGGCAGAGAGCAGCAAGGTCCAGGCTGTAAGGGCTGGGAACTAACCACCATTGTTAGGATAACATGACTTGCTCTCTGAGGTATTGTTCAGGTGACAGGGCCCCACTAGAGTTAGGAAGAAAGGGCTAGGTAAGGTGGCTCACGCTGTTTAAGGTCGTCCTCTGACAGTCCTGAGTTGGGAGCTAGCCTGGGTTAAGCGGGGAAGACCCAAGGTCAAGCAAACACAAAAGGACGGGGTTTCCATTTGGAAGTGAGGAAGAGCTAATTCCTAAGCAGCTGTGAAGGCGAAGTTTGTTTTTGTCTTGCTTTGTTTTGTTTTAGTCTTCCCCCAAAATACCCAAAGCTGGATGTAGAATTTTGCCAAAGTCCCAGAGCAAATTTCCAGAATCCCTGCTTTCTGATGGAGCCACGAGGTCCTGGCTCTGTGGCCTGCTGGCAGGGTTCCCAGGTCATTGTTGGGGTGTTCCCTGGGTCCTTGTGACTGCCCTGAGTCACCGTTGCTCAGTGCCCACAGTCAGGGCTTCTCCACCTCCCAACCAGGAGGCAGACCCCAGTGCTGAGGGTATTGGGTGCTCTGCAGGAGCTGTGAGGGGGCGGGACTGGGAGAGCAAATGCCACCCTCACCCTCCTTGTGCACTGGCTGCCTGGCTCCTGCCTCAGCAGATCCTAACACCTGCCTTTGCCTTCTCTTCTCCTTTAAAGCTTGTCTGGGGCCGGGCGGTGGTGGTGGCGCACGCCTTTAATCCCAGCACTTGGGAGGCAGAGGCAGGTGGATCTCTGTGAGTTCGAAGTCAGCCTGGTCTACAAGAGCTAGTTCCAGGACAGGCTCCAAAGCTATAGAGAAACCCTCTCTCCAAAATCCAAAACCAAACAAACAAAAAAAATCTCAGACTCTTGTCTTGGAAAGGGCCAGGGCCTCCCTGTCGATTCCCCCAAACCTAGCACTTGTGGCCTCCCCCCCGCTTACACCCTGCTGTGGGTCTTAAGCGAAAGCCCCTGTGGATGTAGGACCCCAGTGGATGCTGGACCCAGGAGTCTGCCCTTGTCTGGTCCACAG
>NW_004953962.1:0-1228 GCF_000317375.1 Microtus ochrogaster
TTTTTTTATCTTAGATGCCTGCCTCTTTCCACTTACTGGCATATCTGTGTTTTCCAGTTGTTGCTATCTTCATATTTGAATGTTTGCTACTAAAATCTTTATTTTGATGCATCATATTCCTAAGGATCATTTCTTCTTTATTTACTTATAATTTTTTTCTTGTTTTTAGATAGACTTGACTTATTGGATAAAAGGTTTTATGTGTCTTGTCAAGTGGCTCAGCACATATTCTTTTTGCGGGTGACCTGAGTTCATACAGTTACACTCAAGTTGGGAAGTTAATAAATCTCTACTATTCCCAATCCAGCAGATCTGACAACCACTTTTTGTATGTCACCTGTATACATATGCAAGACATTCTCTCTCATTCACAAGGAATAGCAGTAACCTTTTCAAAAGTGCTTGTGGACTTATAAAGTCAGAGCAAAGCAAGTTGCTTTACTTGTACACTGATTCTTCAAAAAAATCTGTTCTTTTGAAATTCCATTTTAAAAGTTTTCATTTCCTCACTGTGATGCTGATTTAGATTCACTCACCAATAATAGGTAACAAAATGTTATCGAAGTTATCCTAAGACACATTAATTTTTTTATCATAAGAGAATGAAATGTTTTAGTAATCAAAACTATTTTCTACAAAGTAAAAACCTCAGAAGACTTCAAGTGAATCCTGTGATATTTTTAGAACAGCCCTTCTCACCCAAGCCATTTTCTATTATTAGTAAAGGAGACAACTGGAGTCTATAGGATGCCAGTGATTTCTAGGAGTTTGATTTTGATGAGTATCTTGTAGTTCTTGTTTAATGGACAATAATATATGTTTGTAGATCTGTGTTTGTGTCTTTTTCTATACTGGTGCCATCTATATTTTTGATTTTTTGAACTATAAACTTATTACATCATTCATTTTCTTGAAAAATATAGACCTTCACCAATTTGTGTTCAGAATATTGGTTGTGCTATTTGATCCTTAATTGTTAATTTATAATAGTTTCTGAGATAAACAGTTTTAGTTTTCTCTTGTTGATCTTAGATGCTTGCCCCTTTCCATTTCCTGGCATGTCTATGCTTTCTAATTGTTGCTATCTTCATGTTTGAGTCTTTGCTGCTTAGCTCATTGACTAGACTAATACATTGTCTTTCCTTCTCTAAAACCTTCTCGTGTATTATTATGTGTGTGCTTATTAGCCTCAGCTGTCAACATGACAAAGCCAAGGTTCATCTGAGGG
>NW_004953963.1:0-1227 GCF_000317375.1 Microtus ochrogaster
TAGACCAGGCTGGTCTCGAACTCACAGAGATCCGCCTGCCTCTGCCTCCCGAGTGCTGGGATTAAAGGCGTGCGCCACCACCGCCCGGCGAGATTCTGTCTTGAAAACAAAACAACAACAAAAACAGAAACAAAAAAGAAAACATGACGATCTGAGTCCAACCCTCAGAACCACGTGAAGGTGGAAAGAGAGAACTGACTGCACAAAGTTGTCCTCTGACCCCACACATGACTGTGCAATGACTTTTCTGTCCCCCTCCAACAATAATAAATAAATACATAAATACATACATGCATTTATATTGAAATAAAATTGAAAAAGATGGCTAGTGGCAGAGTAGCCATTAAGGCACAGATTCCCAAGTGGCAATTAAGAAGTGGATGTTCTGAGCATGAATTCCCTTTATGACTACTGCAGGCGTCCCTTCACCCTGTCACTCAGGAAGTGGGCACACATTGTGGTTGCTGAGTCCTGATCCTCTCAGGGGAAACACTCATTATTACCTCTTCCAGGGCCTCATTGGCATGATGCTCATCAATACACTCCACCTGGAGGGCATAGGAAGATAAGCTCAATTAGATGTGTGGTGAACAGTGGCTGCTGCTACTTATTTTTTTTTCTTTCTTTTTCTTTTTCTTTTTTTTTTTTGGTTTTTCGAGACAGGGTTTCTCTGTGGTTTTGGAGCCTGTCCTGGAACTAGCTCTTGTAGACCTGGTTGGTCTCGAACTCACAGAGATCCGCCTGCCTCTGCCTCCCGAGTGCTGGAATTAAAGGCGTGCGCCACCACCGCCCGGCATTGCTGCTACTTATTGTCACTGCTGTCCCGATCACTATCACTGCCATTATCACAGCTATCAGCACCTCCCCTCACCTTCAGTGCCAGCATCGTCACCATCTCCACCACCACCAACTCTCCCACTTCTACCTTTGTCTTTACCTCCTCCACCACCGCATCAACTACCAGCTCCACCACTAGTATCATCATTGCCATCACTGCCATTTATAGGAAAGTTAGCCAAACATAATAAAAATCTTTCACTGGGCATGGTGGCATTGTGCTTATAATCCCAGTGCTTAGGAGGCAGAGGCAGGAGATCTCTGTGAGTTTGAGGCCTCCCTGGCCTTATAAGAAAAACCTGGGGGCTGGAGAGATGGCTCAGAGGTTAAGAGCATTGCCTGCTCTTCCAAAGGTCCTGAGTTCAATTCCCAGCAACCACATGGTGGCTC
>NW_004953964.1:0-1227 GCF_000317375.1 Microtus ochrogaster
AAGCCAGCCTGGCCAACCAAGCAAGTTCCAGGACAGTCAGGGCTACACAGAGAACTCCTGTCTCGAAAAAAACAACAAATAACAACAATAATAGATATTATTATGAGATACAACCAACAAATAAAACTTATTTGAATGCTAATACTAATAAGCTAAGTATTAAGAAGGCATTTCTTCAGCAGTCAGAAAACAAAAAATGAAATTAAGAACCACTATAATATTGTTGGGCACAGAAATGAACTTGTGGCAACATAAGAAGTTCGTACCTAACAGTAATCAAACGTGCTGGCAGATATAATACATGGACTGAAAGAAGAGTAAGGTAACAATGGTAGAATGCAGGCCCTGCTGAGATTGGGAGTTCATAAACTACTCTACTTCTCTGGGAAGTTGCAACTCCCTTAAGATTCTGGGGTAATAATGGACAGGGTGCCTGAACTGGCCCTGCCCTGTAGTCACATTGATGACTATCTTAAATGTCACCATAGAACCCTCATCCAGCAACAGATGGAAGCAGAGCCAGAGATCCACAACGGAGCACTGGGCTGAGCTCCCAAAGTCCAGTTAAAGAGTGGGGAGGAGTGAGAATATGATCAAAGAGGTCAAGACCATGATGGAGACACCTACTGAACCAGCTGACCTGAGCTAATGGAAACTCACCAACTCCAGCCTGACAGCAAAGGAACCAGCATAGAACCAAACTAGGCTTTCTGGATATGGGTGATAGTTATATGGCTCGGGCAGACTCTGGGCCACTAGCAGTGAGACCAGGATTTATCCCTACTTCTTGTTCTGGATTTTTGGAACCCATTCTCTTTGGAGGGATACCTTGCTCAGCCTAGATATAGTGGGAAGGGCCTAGGTCTTGCCTCAAAGCAATGTGCTAGACTTTGTTAACAAACCATAGAAAGCCTTACCTTCTCTGAGGAGTGGGGCGGGGGAGGGGAGGGGACAGGTGGAGGGGAGGGAGAGGGAACTGGGATTGGTATGAAAAATGAGAAAAGGTAGTTTAAAAAAATAGACAAAAAAGTTTCTGGGAACAATGTCTATGACTTGTTTATTTCTCATCTAAATAAATCCATGTAAAATTGTGACTCTACGGGCTGGAGAGATGGCTCAGCGCTTAAGAGCATTGCCTGCTATTCCAGAGGTCCTGAGTTCAATTCCCAGCAACCACATGGTGGCTCACAACCATCTGTAATGGGGTCTGGTGCCCTCTTCTGGCCT
>NW_004953965.1:0-1227 GCF_000317375.1 Microtus ochrogaster
ACTCCGGATGTGCTGACCCCTGCGATTTCCCCAAATGCGGGAAACTCGACTGCATAATTTGTGGTAGTGGGGGACTGCGTTCGCGCTCTCCCCTGACGATGCTGGTTGTGAAGGAAAGACTTGTTTTATACCCACTACGTTGGCAGCTATTGGGTGTTTTCTTTGTATTTATTGTCCTGTGGAACGAGAGTGCGTCTTTTCCCGCTGTTGCGTGATTTGTCTGATTGTTGGGGAAGCTCCTGTTCTAGGCCGTGCTTGAAAGACAAAGCCTTGTTTTTTTGCGCTTGGTAGTGTGGCTCTCTGCGGGAGGAGCCTGGTACTTGGAGATGATGCAGAGCCCAACGGACGGGTACTGTGTACCTGCTGGCTTCCCCCGTGGATTACTCAAGCTTTCTCTCCTCCTTTTTCTTCTCTTTCTTTTTTTTGGTTTTCTGCTTTCCTGACTGTCCTGGAACTCACCCTGTTGACAACGCTTGGCTGGAAATCACGGCTGGGATTACGGCGTGTGCACCATCGCTGCTCAGGTCAGCCTGCTTTCTTACAGACTCCAGGACCAACAGCCCAGGTATGCTAATTAGGAAAATGCAGTTCTGCCATACTCGAGATAAAAACCAGAAAAACCAAATGCAACTTGTGGAGGACAAGTCCATCACTCTTGAAGGAAGTCAGAGCAGGAACTCGAGGCAGAAACTAAAGCAGAGGTCGTAGAGACGTGCTCAGACTACTTTCTTACATCACCCAGGACCACCAGTCCAGGAGTGGCACTGCCCACAACGGGCTGGGTATTCCCATATTCGCCATTAAGATAGGCTCTTCCGGGGCTGGAGAGATGGCTCAGAGGTTAAGAGCATTAGCTGTTCTGCCAGAGGTCCTGAGTTCAATTCCCAGCAACCACATGGTGGCTTGCAACCTTCTGTAATGAGATCTAAGTGTCTTCTTCTGGCCTGCAGACATACAGACAGAATATTGTATACATAATAAAGAAATGGTCTTCCGGCTCTCCTGCCTATCACTGATCTTATAGAAGCAGATTCTCAGAACTGAGCTTCCCTCTTCTCTGTTGACTCCTGTCGAGTTGACAGAAAGTCAATTTAATCTCAGCAGCACTCAAACGGTGCAGGATCAATTCAAGGGCTGGAGAGATGGCTCAGTGGTTAAGAGCATTGCCTGCTCTTCCAAAGGTCCTGAGTTCAATTCCCAGCAACCACATGGTGGCTCACAACCATC
>NW_004953966.1:0-1227 GCF_000317375.1 Microtus ochrogaster
AAAATGCCGGCTTTAAACATATACTTCCGAGGGAATCTCAAGATTGCATCTTTCCATATCTACTGTGGCTATACTCATCCCAGGCCCTGATTCAAATCCTGTTTTATTTGCTAGGCTAAGGGGTAAGTTGGAAATTTATCCTTAGAATTGAAAAGCATAGTATACAACACAAGTCATTGAGGATTGGAACAATAGTGTTGTTAGCTACATAATGAGAGAGTCACTGGACATGGCAAGAAGCAGGCTAGACTCTCCCTATCGTGTGTAGAGGGTGACCCTGCTAATAAATTTGCCTCAGACGTCTGACCCTTGTAATAAAAAGTGTATGTGTGAGTGCGTGTGTGTGTGACTGTGTGACTGTGTGTGTGCAAGAACCAAGATGAGTTAGAGACCTGGATACTACTATGGGGCAGAAAGCTTTTCACTGCGCAATCCCCAACACTCTGTACTTTTTCTCGTCTTTGTATTCTCTGTCATTTTTTTTTCCAGTTGAACTTGTCACAACCCCAAAGCTCTTCTTCCTTTTTTTCAGCTTCTCATTATTCTCAGACTTTCTAGAAATGGAAGAACCATGGAAACCAAATATCTATTCTGTTTCTGTTAGTTTATCCTTGTTAACCGTAGGCTTGGAGACAGACCTTTAGATGGAACTGA
Organism: Microtus ochrogaster; assembly: GCF_000317375.1. Lineage (NCBI taxonomy): Eukaryota > Metazoa > Chordata > Mammalia > Rodentia > Cricetidae > Microtus > Microtus ochrogaster. The sequence goes on from NW_004953966.1 coordinate 655, forward strand.
AGAAATTCTAAACCTAGCTTCCAGAATTGTCTTCTTAAAAGCTTAAAGATACATTGAGGCCTTTGCCTCTCTTCTGCAATCTTTCGGTCCGAGATAGTCTAGATGTAATGTTTCCTACCTTCTTTTTTGATGGCACGTCATAGTCTAGAAGTAATTTTTCCTACCTTCTTTTTTTGATGGCACGTCAACAACCTTTTCAAGAGGGTCTACTTCTTTAACAGGCAGCTCTGTGGGCTTTGGTTCTTCTTGCTCTGTTTCTTCTCCCAGAACATCAGCTTTATTTGCTTCCTCTTCGGCATGTTCTTCAAAATATGCCTGGAGTCAACTGATAAGATCTTGTTTTATTCCCTTGGTCTCTAAACCACGAGCAAGACATTCTTGCTTTGGTTCCTTAAGCCTTAACTTGTGAAGCCCCACCGTCTCTTTGTGCTTTCACAGCAGCTCTTATACATGAAAACATTTAATTGGTGTAGGCTCACAGTTTCAGAGGCTTAGTCCATTATCATTGTTGTCATGGCGAGGAGCATGGCAGCATGCAGACAGACAGTGTTGGAGAAGTTGCTGGGAGTTCTA
>NW_004953967.1:0-1226 GCF_000317375.1 Microtus ochrogaster
ACCATAGGAATCTAGAGGTAACTGAAGTATATGGAGAGATACACAAAGGTTGCAAATGAATCGGGGCTTGCATGTCTATACTCTTTGGTACTGGGGAGGAGGCCCCAGGATCCAATTTCTACAGATGCTGTGTGTTTAATCTCCTGTTTTGAGCCTTGAGATTTAGGGGGGGGATCTTTCAACCCAGCTCCCTTTATGGAGTCTTAGGAAAGAAATCAGGTTTGTCCGCTACTCATGGTCTGCATTGAGAAAGGATAAGGTGGTCTTACATTTTAACACTGAGTTATTTGATGTTTCCACGACCTTCATTTCTCGGGGTTCAGGGGAGATCGTTAAACCTGTTTCTGCCACATGCTCCGCCTCTTCTTAGAGAAAGCTGGACTCGGCTACTGGAATTGAGCCTCATAACGTCAGCCGCACGCCAACTGCCAATTCCATCTCTCTGCACATATGCCCCTCAGAGTGGCTGCAAACAATAATATCCGAATGCTCATCTTGCCACCCCCGGTGACAGGGGGGCCATTAGTAACGAGGAAGGATGGGTCACTCTGGTTAGAGGCCTAGCAATTCTTGCTAAACAGTTCTTGACAAATTGGTGACAAGGAAGGAAGAAAGGAGAGGGGGGAGATAAGAGAGAAACGAGGAAAGAAGGAAGGGAAGGATGTAGGGAGGATAAAAGAGGTGGGGGAAAGACGAGAAATGACCTTCCGAAGGAGCAATTTGACATCAGTACACCCCATGGTCCAAGCCCGGGACCTCTTTATCACTGCATCCCCAAGGCCTTGCTCGGTACCCAGTGAGCAGTCAGCAGGTATTTCCTGAATGGGTTAAAGTGAACAGTGAGCTATGGCTATAAAGGAGCGGGACCAATTTTACAGATTCGCATGAAGACCTGCCCCAGGAGTCCAATACTTAGCCTTAAAGACAGATCAAAGTGACTCCACAAAGAGTTCAATTGTGACACAGCATCTGTAGAAATTGGATCCTGGGGCCTCCTCCCCAGTACCAAAGAGTATAGACATGCAAGCCCCGATTCATTTGCAACCTTTGTGTATCTCTCCATATACTTCAGTTACCTCTAGATTCCTATGGTACCTAATGCAATGTCAGTGTTCTGTGGGTAGTTTTTTTTCTTCGTTGTCTAGAGAATATTGGCAAGGAAAAAGTCCATCTGTATTTAGTACAGGCTCCACTTTTTCTAAGTGTTCCAGTCAACATTTGGTGGT
>NW_004953968.1:0-1226 GCF_000317375.1 Microtus ochrogaster
CAGGGTTTCTCTGTGGCTTTGGAGCCTGTCCTGGAACTAGCTCTGTAGACCAGGCTGGTCTCGAACTCACAGAGATCCGACTGCCTCTGCCTCCCAAGTGCTGGGATTAAAGGCATGCGCCACCACCGCCCGGCTTAAAGTTTTCATTTTAGAAGCTTTCACTTACTCAGTTAGGTTTACACTCAGATATATATATGTATGTATATATATATATTTTTTTTGATATTTCTTTTTTATTTTATATGTGTATGTGCCTGTGAGTTTACGACAGGGGGCTGGCAGAGGCCAGAGAGGGCTGTGGGATGTTGGGTAGGCTCTGCGAACCCACCTGGGGTTCTCTGCAAGTGCAATGACTGCTCTTAACTGCTGAACCACTGCTCCAGCCCCGTTCTCCAGGTTTGGTTGTTGCCTTGAGGCTGTGCTTCCTTACTTGCTCCTTCGCTTTGTTTATTGCTAAGAGGAAGGCCACTGGTTTGGTTTGTTTGATGTTAATTTTGTAGCCTGTTAATTTTGTAGCCTGTCAATTTGCTGGGAGTTTTTCAGTCCTAAGAGTTTTCTGGTGGAGTCTTCAGGGTCTCTTAAGTACAGAATCACAGCTGGGTGGTGGTAGTGCACGCCTTTAATCCCAGCACTCAAGAAGCAGAGGCAGGAAGGTCTCTGAGTTCGAGGCCAGTCTAGTCTATGAGAGCTAGCAGAATCACCAAATAAGGCTACTTTAGCTTCTCCCTTTCCTATTGGCATTCCTTTTGTTTGCTTCTCTTGGCTTATTACTCTGGCTAAAACAATACCATAGCGTGTTAAGAGTGAAATAAGCATGGCTCTCCTTGTCTTGTTTCTGATGTTGCTGGAAATGCTTTGAGGGCATCCAAGAGGGAACAGTAAAGGAACTGTGGATGTGACTGCTCGTATGACTATGGCTTTTTGTTTGTTTTTAAATATTTATTTATTTATTATGTATACAATAATATGCCTGTGTGTATGCCTGCAGGCCAGAAGAGGGCACCAGACCCCATTACAGATGGTTGTGAGCCACCATGTGGTTGCCGGGAATTGAACTCAGGACCTCTGGAAGAGCAGGCAGTGCTCTTAACCACTGAGCCATCTCTCCAGCCCCCAGTTTTGTATTTTTTAAAAAAAAAAAAAAAAAGAGGTAAAAAGTGATTTGGAAGGCACATTCTTTTATTAAATCAGTATTTTTTTAAGGTGCATTGAAAAATGACTTCATT
>NW_004953969.1:0-1226 GCF_000317375.1 Microtus ochrogaster
GAACAGGAACACTGGTCTCCCTTCTAACAGTACTGTGACATATCACAAACAATGGCTTCTGTTTTCAGAGAAACACATGTGTGTTTCTCATAAAAGCATTTCCTTAAATTCATATACTTTACAAAGAACATGATTCTCTTTCAAAGTAAAGCTTTTACATTAAGAAGGAACACTGTTCTCAATTCTAACGATAGTTTGACATACCACAAACAACTGCTCTTCTATTCAGAGAAACACATGTGCATTTCTCAAAAACCATTTCATGAAATGAATACACTTTCCAAAGAACATTAATATTTTTCAAAGAAAAGCTTCTGCAGTGAAACTGAACACTGTTCTCACTTCTAACGATACTTTGACATACCAAAAACAATGGCTCTTCTTTTCAGAAAAACTGATGTGCGTTTCTCAAAAAAGCATTTCATGAAATTCATACACTATCAAAGAACGTGATTACCTTTCAAAATATAGCTTCTACACTGAAAAGGAACACTGTTCTCACTTCTAACAATAATTTGACATATCTCAAACAATGGCTTCTCTTCTCAGAGAAAACCATGTGTGTTTCTGACAAAAGCATTTTATGAAATTCATACACTTCCAAAAGAACGTGATTATCTTTCCAAATGAAGCATATACAGTGAAAAGGAACACTGTTCTAAGTTCTTGCAATACTTTGACATATCTCAAAAAATGGCTTCTATTTTTAGAGAAAGCCATGTGGGTTTCTCAAAAAAACATTTCATGAAATTCATACACTTTCAAAGGAACATAATTATCTTTCAAAATAAAGCATCTACATAGAAAAGAACACTTCTCTCATGTCTCACAATACTTTTCAAGTTTCTGAAACACTGCTTCTCATTTCAGAGAAATACATTTGTATTTCTGACAAAACCATTTCAAGAAATTTATACACTTTCAAATGAAAGTGATAATCTTTCAAAGTAAAGCTTCTACGTAGAACAGGAACACTGTTCTCACTTCTAACAATGCTTTGACACATCCCCAAAACGGCTCTTCTTTTCAGATAAATACATGTGCGTTTCTCACAAAAGCACTTCATGAAATCAATATACTTCCAAATAATGTGATTATCTTTCAAAGGAAATCTCCTGCACTGAAAAGAAACACTGTTCTCACTTCTAAAAATACTTTGACATATCTCAAACAACCGCATCTCCCTTCAGAGAAACCCATGTGCCTTTTTCAGAAAATCATTTCAT
>NW_004953970.1:0-1226 GCF_000317375.1 Microtus ochrogaster
TCAGGTTTGCACAGCGAGTGTTGTAACCCACCGAGCCATCTCCCTAGCCTGACAGACAAACCCTTGGAGGACATTGTGGATCTGAATTATAGCACCTTGGTGGTCAATCCTCAAGGCCCATTCAAGTCTCCAAATGACTGTGGCCAATAACTTGACTAACAATGTCATGAGCACAGAAGGCAGACTCCTCCTCCCAAAGTCATTACCAGATTCCTATCTGTAGCGTGAATTCTAATTGGTCTTAATAAAACCCGGTGTCAGATGTTAGGGAGTGAAAGCTGAAAATTCAGAGAAGCCACTAGACAGACTTTTCACCTCCACCAATGCTCAGACTAAAGGTGTCCAACGTGTAGACAACTGCATACACAGAAAATCTGAGAGAGCTTGGTCTTGGCAGCAGGACTTTCTCGGGGTTGCTCTGCTTGCTAGAGGCAAGCGCTCTCATTTAAGAGAGGCTTCCTGACTCAGCTTTAGCTGCAAAACCTTTTAAGAGGTCCTATCACAAAACGCTTAAAAGGTGTTGATGAAAAGCTGTGTATTTTTTGGTGGTAGCAGGGATCTTGAAACACCATCGAGTTGTGGCAATAAACATGGCTCCGGCCAGTACCTCTGCCATGAGGCTAGACTCTCGGGAAAAAGTTAAGGCATGGGCTGGATCCAGCCACCAAAGCCACGGCTTTAATACTAGCCATATGGCTTAGCAAATTAAAGACTCATGCGGTCAGAGAAAGAGAGATATACAGAAAAGATAGATTCAGATGAAGAAAACTTCTAAATAGCTTAGAGTGTGTTTAAAAATATATGTAGGCTTGGGAGAGAAAAGAAAAAAGGATAAAGTCCTTAAAATAAAAAGAAACAGAGAGTAGTCGGGTGTGGTGGCGCACACCTTTAATCCCAGCATTTGGGAGGCAGAGGCAGGCGGATCTCTGTGAGTTCAGGGACAGCCTGGTCTACAGAGTGAGTTTCAAGACAGCTAAAGATACACAGAGAAACCCTGTCTCAAAAAGTAAAAAATTGAAAATAAAAAGAAAAGAAATAAAGGTTAAAATAAAGCTACATAAAGATGGGAAATACACAGGGAGTCTGGACACTGTATGTTACTGTGTTGTCTTTAAATCGTTTGATGGCAGCCGGGCGATGGTGGTGCACGCCTTTAATCCCAGCACTCGGGAGGCAGAGGCAGGCGGATCTCTGTGAGTTCAAGACCAGCCTGGTCTACAGAGCTA
>NW_004953971.1:0-1225 GCF_000317375.1 Microtus ochrogaster
CCCCAAGACCCTGAATTTCTTATAGCTCTGAGCAAAACAACTTGTCTTCCTGCGCCTGCAATTGCTCTGAGCATGAGACCTTCATGAGTTCCTGATGGCAGAGGAGTGAATTCTGGTGGTGTTTACAGCTGAAAATCCCAAGAGTTGAGGCGTGGCTATCAGTTTAGGATCCCTATATAAGCTGCCCTGAACACAATAAAGTGGGCATTCTTGGTGTTCTTGTATCAAGGATGACCCGTGTCCCTGTGTCTCTGTCTGTCCATGTGTGTGTTTTTAAGTCTCCAGACCTAGTGCCTGAGTCTTGTGGACTGCGGTGCTTTACATAAGTCAAACTCTGAGGCAGGATAAAAAGAAGGGAAAATTAGGAGGGCATGGGAACAAGAAAGGAGCCCCTCACCCTGGAATCTGGATGCGAGTCTAAAACTTTAACTCAACAAATGCAACTGAAGCTGCTGACAGAGACAGCGCCTAGCATCCTGAAACACACAAATAAGGATGTTAAAAACGATTGTGCCAAGGCCAGAAGGAGGCAGTTGTCGGGATGTGGGGGCAAGCTCCCAATTTTACTCTTATCAACCTCCCTGGCCTGGAGGCACTGTTGGGTATCTCCCTTTAATTTCCATGGAAACAGGCTGTCTCAAGAGCTAACCTTTTTTCTTTTCTTTTTTTCTTTTTTGAGGCAGGTCTGGAAATCACTGAGTTGAGAAAGTGAACCAGTTCAGGTCAGAGGTGAGAAGCCAGCCAGTATGTTTGTTTATTTTGGTTTTCTCTTTAGAAATGTCTACAGATAGTGTCTGATGGTTGAAGACCCACATGGCACCCATGTCCACCCTGTGGCGCCCCCTTTTCTTTGACTTTCTAGCTGGGAGCCAGATGGGCTAGGGTGGGGCTTGGCACTTTATTAAGCAGTTACACACTGAGAAGTGACTTGAAAGGGATGTCTCTAACTTGAGAACATTCTCCTATTCGCTGAGAAAACAAGATGGATTTATGTGAGGGCTGTGGCAATCTGTTTTTTTAGTATTCTTCTCTGACATCCTGTGGGAAGGCCCTTGATACACTCCTCTCTTCCTATTGCGTGGCCTAGCTCCAATTTGGGGGGCAGGGGGATGGCACGTTTTTCTAAGGATGGCAAGGAGTTCAAAGTTCTCCCTCTTCCCTCCGTTTCGGCTTCCCCTCTGCTACCTCACATCCTCCACTGTCGAGGCTGGCGCCCCGTCACGTC
>NW_004953972.1:0-1225 GCF_000317375.1 Microtus ochrogaster
TTTGGGTTAGTGTTATGGTTAATGTAGGGTTAAGGTAAGGTAAGTTTGGTTTATTGTTAGGGTTGTGTTGAGGGTTATTGTTTAGAGTTTGGTTTAGTGTTAGAGTTAGGGTGAGGAGTAGGGATTACATTAGTGTAAGGGCTAGGGTTAGTGTTAGGGCTAGGATTATGGTTAGGGCTAGATCTAAGGTTAGAGTTATTGCTAAATTTAGGGTTAGGGTTAGGGTTTAGTGTTAGGTTTATTTTTAGGTATATTTTAGGGTTAGGATTCGGGCTAGGGTTAGGGTGTAGCATTTGGTTTGTTGTTAGGGTCATGTTGAGTGTTATGGTTTAGTTTTAGGGTAAGTGTTACTATTATGATTATGTTTAGGGTTACGGTTAGGACTAGGGCTTAGATTAGTGTAATGGCTTGGGTTAGGCTTACCTAGTGATAGGGTTAGGGTTAGGGCTAGGCTTATGGTTAGGGCTAGATCTAAGGTTAGAATTATTGCCAAGGTTAGGGTTATTTTTAAAGTTAGGTTAGGGTTAGGGTTTGTGTTACGGTTAGAGCTACAGTTAGGGTTAGGTTTAGGGTTGGTGTTAGTGTTAGGGCTACAGCTTGGGTTAGTGTTAGGGTTAAGGCTAGGGCATGGAATAGTGTAATGGCTAGGCTTAGGCTTAGACCTATTTCTGGGTTTTATGTTAGCGCTAAACTGATGGTTAGGGGTAGATCTAAGGTTAGAGTTATTGCTAAGTTTAGGGTTAGTGTTAATATTAGGTTAGGGTTAGGATTAATGTTACAGTTAGAGCTAGAGCTAGGGTTAGGTTTAGTGTTAGTGCCAGGGCTACGGCTTGGATTAGTGTAACATCTAATGTTTGGTTTAGAGCTAAGCCTAGTGTGAGGAATATGAATAAGGCTAGGGTAAAGGTAGTGTTAGCGCTAGTGTTAAGATTAAGTTTAGGTTTCGGCTTAGTGTATAGGGTTTGATTAATATTTAGGGTTATGGTTAGGGTAGGGTTTAGTGTTAGGGTTAGTGTTAGGTTTATTATTAGGTATATATTAGTGTAAGGAATAGGGCTAGAGTTAAGGTGTAGGGTTTGGTTTATTGATAGGGTTGTGGTGAGGGTTAGGGTTTAGTGTTAGGGTTAGAGTTATGGTTATGGTTATGGTTAGGGTTAGGGTTAGGGTTAGGGTTATTGTTAATGTTACAACTAGGGCTTGAATTAGTGTAATGACCAGTGTCATG
>NW_004953973.1:0-1225 GCF_000317375.1 Microtus ochrogaster
GAGCTAGAAGTAGGATCAAAACCCAGTGCCATTGTCCTTGGCTTCTCAGCAGCCCTCATTGTCCGTCATATTCAGAGAGTCCGGGTTTATCCCCTGCTTTTCGAGTCACAATTCAGCTGGCATTGGTGAGCTCCCAATAGATCAGTCCCACTGTCTCCGTGGGAATAAAATAAAATAAAAACAGATAAAAAATAAAAAAACAACAAAAAAGAAAACAAACTATCTTTTTTGGGTACACTTATATGTGACTCAGAAACTTAAAATGTAACTAGAAAATGTATTTAGAGCTAAAGGCGAGCAACTTGTACCTAATGTTTGAGGTCAGATAATACTAGATTTCTATTGACTGCCAAATAGAATCTTAAAACTAAGACAGTTGAAACTTTGTTCAAATATACAGCAATATAATCTTTTCTCATTTAGGGGAAGATAATGCAAAGATTCATTTGGTTGTCAGAATCAACTGGATTTCATTACTGAAAATCTGCTAAATAAAGTTTTAAATATATAACTATATTCAAAATATTTTCTAATAATTGAGGCATTGAACTTTTTTGTTATTGTGTTTTGTATTTTATTTAAAAACCAATTTAGAACTGTTAAAAAACACACAACTGTATTTTTTGCAGAACAATATATATTAGTAGATTTGATGATCAAATAAATGATCCCCATTACACAAGTAAATTTTGCTTCCAGTTCTCATGCATGAGATATCAGAGCATGTTCCAGTTGGGAGGAATCATGGTGACAGTGTAATCAAATTCCTGATTGGGACATAAAAGATGCTCCAGGATGGGTACATGAGTTGCCCAAGGCTGACAACTGGTGATGGGAAATGCTAGTTGGTGACAGATAAAATTGTAAAATAATACATTGTTGTAGTTCTGAGAACAATGTCCTTGGCTTTGGGTAAAAGTGAATAGGAAAAAATTGAGAGGAAACCAGCTGTGTTCACAAACTTGAGCCATTTGCTGCAGCTAGCTTCCATCGGTAGTAAGCAGGGTAAAACAAACAAAACAAAACAGGAATGTATCTGCTGAGTTCTCATTAAAATTAATCCTATTTAAAAAGCACATAAAGTTGATCTAAAAAGTTAATTCTTCCTTCTCTTTACATCATATACTTCCAGGAACTGGTCTGAATTAATAATCTTCCAATTCCACACATACATGTGTGTTTACACACACACATACACACACACATACAGAGAGAGAGAGAGAGA
>NW_004953974.1:0-1225 GCF_000317375.1 Microtus ochrogaster
ACTGGATCAGGTCTCCTTGCCTACTGATGTACCTTCCCAGTGCTGGCTCTCCCCAGTGATGGCTCTCCTGGTGCCGAGATCAGATCTCCGTACCCAATGATGGCTCTCCCCAATGCTGGCTCTCCTGGCACCCAGATCAGGTCTCCGTGCTGGTTGGGTAGCTCGTAAACAAAGCACCTACCCTGCTTGGTGCAGGCAGGCTATAGAAACAAAGGAACTCCGGCCCGCTTGGGTGCCCTGAGGATTCCGACCCAGTGCCCAGACAGGCTGTGCTGGGTGATGTTATGTGTCAAAAGAGGACAGTGGGGTCCAAGTGGGGAGAGTTCTGGATGCAAGCTGGGTGGGATAGGAAGAAAGAGGCAGTATGCAGGGAGTAGAGGCCCTGCAGAGAGCCCAAGAAAAATAGGGGGTTGAGGAACTTCTGAGTTCCCTGTCCCGGGCTGGCGCCACGGGGTCAGAAACTCACCACAATGTTGGCTCTCCTGGTGCCGAGAGATCAGGTCTCTGTGCTGGTTGGGTAGCTCGTAGACAGACCGCCCTAGTGTTAACTCTTCTTAGATGTTCTAGTAGAGTTCTGTGATAAAACAATCAGGCCACGAACATCTTCTTTGGGAGACTTTTAAAGACTGTTTCTAATATACTACAAGTTACAAGTTTGTTTAAATTATATACCTGGCCTTGATTTAACTTTAGTAAGTTGTATGTATTGTGAAAATTAGCCATTTCTTTTTTTAAATTTATTTATTTATTAAAAATTTCTGTCTCTTCCCCGCCACCGCCTCCCATTTCCCTCCCCCTCCTCCAATCAAGCCCCCCTCCCTCGTCAGCCCAAAGAGCAATCAGGGTTCCTTGCCCTGTGGAGAAGTCCAAGGAAGCCCCACCTTCATCCAGGTCTAGTAATGTGAGCATCTAAACTGCCTAGGCTCCCACAAAGCCAGTACGTGCAGTAGGATCAAAAACCTATTGCCGTTGTTCTTGAGTTCTCAGTAGTCCTCATTGTCCGCTATGTTCAGCAAGTCGGTTTTATCCAGCCAACTGGCCTTGGTGAGTTCCCAATAGAACATCCCCAGTGTCTCAGTGTATGGGTGCACCCCTCGCGGTCCTAAGTTCCTTGCTCGTGCTCCCTCTCCTTCGGCTCCTGATTTGGACCTTGAGATTTCTGTCCGGTGCTCCAATGTGGGTCTCTGTCTCTGTCTCCTTTCATCGCCTGATGAAGGTTAATATT
>NW_004953975.1:0-1225 GCF_000317375.1 Microtus ochrogaster
TCAGTTTGAGGTCTTCCTCCTGGGGCTACTCATTACTTTAGATAGTGGTGGTATGGGCTTCTGTCTCTGTTGAGTCCACCCATACCTTCTGTAACGTTCAGGGTTAAGTGACTCTATTTTTGTGTCTCCCACCTTTGTGTATTTATCTTCCTCAGATACCCCAAGTCCAAGCCTCAAAGCACTTGCACACACACCCTTGAAAGTGTTTATTAAATTGAATGATACTCACTTAATCACTGGGGCAACAGCTGGGCATGCTCTGCTTTACTGGGTGCATGTTTGATGTGAGCTTTCCAGAAACTTCTCACACATCAAGAATAACATTTTTATCACTTCCTTGGAAATTATGATTGTGTTCTGAAACAATTTTATGACTACCATCCTAGCAAACTTACCATTTTCCAATAACAAAATGTACTGCCTTTAAACTGTACCGACTCAGGAGATATTTAGTCCATGAAATTAAGATATAAGAATTTAATGAAAATCAACCTATCGATAGTAACCCATTTTTGCTTACTCTTTCTTGTTGGTTGATTTAGTTTAGCCTTCTTATTTGACAAGGAATCATTCTGTTTTTTTTTTTTAATGCAACCGCACTATGTTCTAAACAGTTTCCTATTGAATCATGCTGTATTTGTATCAGGCCTTTCGCAATATTATTATGAGGATGGACCTGTTAAATTATCAGTTTCTTGCTATATTTCTTATCTTCTAGTATTAAGCGATTTCTTTTTCTTTGTGCCACGGATTTCTTTAGCCCCCCTGCCTTTGTATGTGATAGAATATTATGGTGCGCATGCTTCAATCTATAGGGTGCCCAGGTGCTCCTAGTCATCTCAAATTCCAAAATCTTTTTGCCATTTTCAGATTGAACCCTTCTCACACTTGTTCTCCCAATCCTCATCCATGCTTTGTGTCATTTACCTTTACTGACGCTACACAGTATCCTATTCAGTGTAAAACAAATATTTTGTTCCATGTTCAAACTTTTTAGTTTTGTGAGAATCTCTTGTTTCAACTCTGAGGCTCAGATGCTTGAAGTTGTGAAATGTAGTATAGGAAAACTGGCTGCATCTCCTGTATATGGGAACACTGGCTCAGGACACTTGTCTCCTATATATGTTTATGTGAGATCTGGGAATATTACTTTCAACCAAAAAAGGCACTACCATCTCTTAAAGAGTGATTGTGTCTTGAATCAGCATAAGAATCACAATGACTG
>NW_004953976.1:0-1225 GCF_000317375.1 Microtus ochrogaster
TACTACATTCAAGCTTGGCCCTCAAAAATCAGGCAAGGGCCCAGCCCCACAAGGAACTTTCAGTATTGTTATGGTGACAGATTTCCAGGGTTAGGGGGAGAATCAGTTTTTAGGTGGACACTGAAATTGAAGTTAGACCTGTGAAGTGCCCGCCTGTGCAGCCTCTGTCTGGGGAGCAGTTTTCCTTGCTGTTCTTTTACTTCTTTCTTCTAAGTGACATCACCGGCGACCCTCCTGTGGTTACAGTTTAGTCATTGAAGCCAGAGCAATAGGAGAAAAGGCTAATAAACTTTAAGTTAGGTCAGGCACAGTGGTCTGTGCCTGCAGTCCTAGCTACTTGAGAGGCTGATGCTGGTAAAACTGGCTTAGACAGCACAGTAAAACCCTCTCTCAAAGGTGCTGTGTTTCCTCTTCTGTGTCACGCACTCTCAGTAAGGTCAATACCATTTTGCTGCACAGGGGCATATTTTCCTGAACAACTTTGGTAACGTTGTCACTCACAACAAGTAAGACTTGTAAAACAACCTGAAATTCTTTTGTGGGATTGAGTCTTGGTTTGTGTTAGTGGCTGGTGCTAGGGATGGCATGACAAACAAGGAAAGATACAAGTGATGGCCAGTGGCCCACAAGCTCATGAAGAAAAGCCACCAGAGACTCCAGGCCAGCCTGAAATGGAAGAGGGAAATTCTTGAGAGGTTCAAGTGACCTTGTTATGGGAAAACTCAAGATGGAATCTTTGGCAGTGCACACCTGGAATGGCAGCCTTTGGAGGTGGAAGCAGGAGGGTGTCAGGAGTTTGAGGCTAATCTAGGACTGTACAGTGGGCTGCTAGAAGCCCTGTCTCAAAAATTAAAAGAACATAGAGTCTGTGAGGAGAAGTAAGCATGATCTGGGAGCAGGGAAGAGCTGAACTCCAGATGGTGCAAAGAGGGTGAGGCCTCGGCTCAGACTCTTCTGGCATACTGGGTGCTGTGCTGCCCTTGCCCTCTAATGAGACGGACGCTCCACAGCCTGCACTCACACTGCCTGCTGCCTCTCTCCACCCTCCTATTTTCTGTCCCTAGAGCCCATTTCAATGTCTTCCTGCAGCTGCCCAACTTCATTTGTGACTGCTCATCACCTATATTCTAGATCTCATGGCCCTTGACGCTCCGCAGAGCAGATTCTGCCTGTTGTCCATAGCATTTCCATATGGTCACTAGCAGAACCTATGCCAATGGCAATG
>NW_004953977.1:0-1224 GCF_000317375.1 Microtus ochrogaster
TATTTTATGTGCATTGGTGTGAAGGTGTCAGATCCCCTGGAACTGGATCTTCAGACAGTTGTGAGCTGCCATGTGGGTGCTGGGAATTGAACCCGGGTCCTCTGGAAGAGCAGTCAGTGCTCTTAACCACTGAGCCATATCTCCAGACTCCTCTTACAGTTTTTGAAAAAGTTTAATGAAGTTTAGTTAACGAAATGTTTTTATTTCAATTTGTGTGCACTTGTGTCAATGTGCTTGTGTTCCACTATGCATGGCTTCCAGAAATGGGTTCTCCTCCATCACATGGGTGGGTTCTGTAGTTCAAACTTAGGTCTTCAGGCTCGGTGACAGGATTCTTCAATCACTGATTCATCTCACCAGCCCTCAATAACCTTTGATTGAAGGTCATAAATATAAAATGCACTTGCTCTATTTTTTTAAAATATTTATTTATTTATTTATTATGTATACAATATTCTGTCTGTGTATATGCCTGAAGGCCAGAAGAGGGTGCCAGACCTCTTTACAGATGGTTGTGAGCCACCATGTGGTTGCGAGCCACCATGTGGTTGCTGGGAATTGAACTCAGAACCTTTGGAAGAGCAGGCAATGCTCTTAACCACTGAGCCATCTCTCCAGCCCTCTATTTTTTTAATGTGTATTATTTTCCATACATGTATGTCTGTGTGAGGGTGTCAGGTCCCCTGGAACTGAAGTCACAGACAGTTGTGAGCTGTCATGTGGGTACTGGGAATTAAACCTGGGTCCTCTGGAAAACCAGTGAGCGAGCCTTAACTGCTGAGCTTCTCTCCAGCCCTTTCATTTCTACCCCGTAGGATGCAGTCATTACTGCATGACTTCTCATGCCATACTTTCCTAAGTGAGCCCGTTCAAATGGAGTGGACATTTCAACTATCAAGCACTGGCTGTGTGAAGCACCTTGAGATACACAAGGTATCACTGGCTTTTGTCTGCAACCCCAGTTTTTGTGTCAGGTAAAGTCTCATGTAGTCTGCCTGGGTTATGAAAAGAATACGAGGCAAGTTTCTCTAGTTCTGTTAGATATTGGGTTTGGTGGTTGTTGTTTAAGTTTTCTCTCCACCCTTAGGGGAAGTTCCTTAAGCAGGGAGGTAGACAACTTAAAAAGCTTCAGGAAAGCCGGGCGATGGTGGCGCACGCCTTTAATCCCAGCACTCGGGAGGCAGAGGCAGGCGGATCTCTGTGAGTTCGAGACCAGCCTGGTCT
>NW_004953978.1:0-1224 GCF_000317375.1 Microtus ochrogaster
ATGGACAGATGAACGGATGGATGGGTGGATGGGTTTTGGTGGATGGTTGGATGGGAGATGGATACATAGATACAGGTGAGCTACTTGTGTATACTGTGAAAAATAATTCACATGAGGGTAACTTCTTTGTAGTCTAAAATATACTCTGAAAAATAATTAGGAGAAAAGTGAGAATTTTATCCCATTAAGTTTATATGACAAGATGCTCCAATGTGATTCCAAAACTTAAAATAAAATTTAGAAAAAAGATCCTAAAATTAACTCTACCCTTTACATATTTATTAATAGTTCCATGTTAAGTGGCTTGGTTTGGGTAGACCTAGCATATATAGCCTAGAGTTTAACTATAATTAAGCCGCATCTTGTTTCTATTAAACAAGGATTTGCATTGCACAATAAAAAATGAACTGAATCAAGACATTGATATTTACGTGAGATACAAAATGTAGACTATCACATAGGCAGCTTTAAGGACCTAGTGAAGCAGAATTCACTAGTTTCTTACTTAATATAGTTTCCCTATTGATTCTGAGGTAGAGGAGCAAGGGCTAGCACCATGTGGATGGTACTCAATGTGTTCCATTTATGTCACCACACATATTCCCCATAATGTTGCAAGATGAGTAAGATGTAAGAAGTTGAAGATTGCATGTGCCAGAGTTGGCGCAGAAATCAACCCAGCCAGGCACAATCCAGGGCTACAGCATTCAACCAAGCTAGAATGAGAAGCTGATATCTCTAGAACAACAACCAACATAACAACCATCCAATTGATATGAAACTAGATTTCAATCTCGAAAGCTGGTAAAAATGAAATTTTCATTTCTGGTAATCAGTAATTTTTTTATCCTTCAAGATTCGTTGCACTTATTTTCTTTTTAGTGAATTGTATATAAGAAACAATTTAGAAAACACCTATTTCTTCTCTCCCTAATGCTGTCTTAGTTGCTGGCACCTAGTTTCGTTTTAGCAAAGAGAAAGGGAGCCTAAATGAGAGAAACGCAGACAAAACAGCCTACAGGAAAAGACACTTTACTTTGATTGATGTGTGAAGAGAAGACAAAAATTTCACACTCATTTTTCTCTAGCACTTTTATTTATTTATTTATTAAAGATTTCTGTCTCTTCCCCACCACCGCCTCCCACTTCCCTCCCCCTCCCCCAATCAAGTCCCCCTCCCTCGTCAGCCCAAAGAGCAATCAGGGTTCCCTGCCCTGTGGGAAG
>NW_004953979.1:0-1223 GCF_000317375.1 Microtus ochrogaster
CCCAAAAAGCTACAAACTCCTTTTTTAAAAAAGTATTTTCTCTACAAAGAATCTCATCAGCTATACAAAAATCTGTACAGTTTTTATACTGAAGCTAATGTTGAGCTGCACTTGAATTTCACATTCTTAGCAAAATAAGTTGCCTGAGCTCATACACTCCACACATTTTAGGACAGCCATTTATTCTTCATCCTCATCTTCTTCCTCATCATCTTCATCTTCTTCTTCCTCCTCCTCCTCTTCCTCATCTTCTGGTTCATTCTTCTTCTTTGAGCCTGTTGGCCTACCAGGACCCTTCTTTCCTACTTCACTTTTGCCCTTGGCACGGTATGCAGCAATATCCTTTTCATATTTCTCCTTTAGTTTAGCTGCCTTCTGCTCATAGGGTTGTTTATCTTTGGCACACTGTTCAGACCACATCTCACCCAATTTTTTTGCAGTATCTCCAATAGACAGGCCTGGGTGTTCGCTTTTGATCTTTGGGCGATGTTCAGAGCAAAACAGGAAGAAGGCAGACGGTGGTCTCTTTGGAGCATTAGGATCCTTCTTCTTTCCTTTCTTATCACCTTTGGGAGGAACATAATTCTTCATCTCCCTGTCATAGCGAGCTTTGTCGCTCTTGGCCAAATCTTCGAACTTCGATTTTTCCTTTGCAGACATGGTCTTCCATCTCTCGGAGCACTTCTTGGAGAACTCTGCGAAGTTGGCCGACGAGTCGGGGTGCTTCTTCTTGTGCTCCTCGCGGCACGTCTGCACGAAGAAGGCATACGAGGACATCTTGCCCCGCGGCTTGTTGGGGTCTCCCTTGCCCATCGCTGACGGTGGCCTGGTGTCTACCTGGCGCGAGCGCTTCCCTCCGAGGCCGACACGAACACTTCCTTCCCCAAGCTCCGGCGAGAACTGGCTCCCTGCCTAACTTTTTATCTAACAATATATTTTGTTCTAAGATCAGTAAGGTTTTTTTGTTTTGTTGTTGTTGTTCGGTTTGGATTTCGAGACGTGGTTTCACTGTAGCTTTGGAACTAGCTCTTGTAGACCAGACTGACCTTGAACTCACAGATATTCGTCTGCTTCTGCCCCCACGTGCTGGGATTGAAGGTGTGTGCCACCACTGCCTGGCTTAATTTTATTTCTTTTTTTGTTTTTCGAGACAGGGTTTCTCTGTGGCTTTGGAGCCTGTCCTGGAACTAGCTCTTGTAGACCAGGCTGGTCTCGAACTCACA
>NW_004953980.1:0-1223 GCF_000317375.1 Microtus ochrogaster
CCGCCCCCCAGGTGTGCTTGTTTTCTCTGTTGACTGAGCTTGGTTGCCAGCTTGGCTGACACTCTTGGGGGGGGGGACCTCGATAAGGAGTTGCCTCTGTCGGATCGGCCTGTGGACATGTCCATGTAGCAGTCTCTTGATTGCTGGTTGCTGGCAGAGGGTCCACCTACTGTGGACAGTGCCACCCCAAGCAGGTGGTCTGGGTTATAAAATATAGCAGGCTGAGCAAGCCTCTGCGAGAAACAAGCTGCTAAGGAGAGCTACTCCGCGGTCTTGGCTTCAGTCCCTGCCCTGACTGCCCTCAATGATGAGCAGTGATGTGTATGAAGTACAGCCCCTACCCTTTCATGGGCAGAGTTGGTTTTGAGATTTGTTTATTTATATATGGATGTTGTGTCTGTGCTCCATATATGTGCAGTGCCCATTGAGTCCAGAAGACGGCATCAGACCACCTTGGAACTGGAGTTACTCATGGTTGAGAGCTGCTGTATGGGTGCTGGGAATTGAACCTAGGTCCTTTAGAAGAGTAGCCAGTGCTCCTAAGCACTGAGCCATCTCTACAGTGCCTTGGTCAGTGTAATTTTTAATACATTTTTAATTGATAATTATTGAGCTCTACATTTTTCTCTGCTCCTCTCCCTGCTTCTCCTCTCCCCCTTCAATCCTCCCCCAAGGTCCCCATGCTCGCAATTTACTCAGGAGATTTTGTCTTTTTCTACTTTCTACTTCCCATGTAGATTAGATCTATGTAAGTCTCTCTTAGTGTCTGCATTGTTGTCTTAAGTTCTCTAGGATTGTGGTTTGTAGGCTGGCTTTCTTTGCTTTATGTTTAAAAACCACCTATGAGTGAGTACATGTGATAATTGTCTTTCTGTGTCTGGGTTACCTCACTCAAAATAATGTTTTCTAGCTCCATCCATTTTCCATTTGGCTGCAAAATTCAAGCTGTAGTGGCTTTTTTTTCTGCTGTGTAGTACTCCATTGTGTAAATGTACCACATTTTTCTTATCCATTCCTCGATCGAGGGGCATTTAGGTTGTTTCCAGGTTCTGGCTATGACAAACAAAGCCGCTATGTGTGAACATAGTTGAGCACGTGTCCTTGTGGCACGATTGAGCATCCTTTGGATATATACCCAAAAGTGGTATTATTGGGTCTTGAGGAAGGTTGTTTCCTAATTTTCTGAGAAATTGCCACACTGACATCCAAAGGGGTTGTACCAG
>NW_004953981.1:0-1222 GCF_000317375.1 Microtus ochrogaster
CTGTACTGAGATCTGGCGCCCTCCTCTGGCATGTGGGCATACATCAAGGCAGAATGTTGTATACATAATAAATAAATAAATCTTTAAAAAAAAAAGAAAAGAAAATGAGGCCGTGACTCTCCGAGGCATGGTCCAATAGAAGGGTTTTAACTGTAGATACGAGGGAGAGTTCAGACAGAGGCTTCTGGAAGGGTCCAGACTGAAGGGTCCAGACTGAACCAGACCATGAGAGGAGTGATGGGGCATTGTGGGGACCTGGGGAGAGAGGAGGGGAGGGGAGGGGAGGGGAGGGGAGGGGAGGGGAGAGGAGAGGAGAGAAGAGAGCAAGTGGACCAAGAGAGGAGCTGAAGACCAAGGGAGAGCATGGCCAAAACGGCAGGTTTATGTAGGAAAGAAACTGGGGGAAGAGAAACCCAGCCTCTGGGCTAGAGACGTTTAGGGTAGGGGTGGGGAGGGAAGTTCTGGGAAAAGCTACAGGTACTGAGGTGAGACTTGTCCCAGGTTTCTTTGGGACCTGACACCTTCCATCTCAAGGTGGAGTTTTCCTTTCAGCTTCTGTGAACTGAATTTAGCCTTTCATCCTCTCTCTGATCACCAGTCTGGACAGAAGCTTATCAGGGGACAGTACCATGGAGGGGCCCCTGTAGCAAGGAACTGAACCTGGTCTACCCAGACAGAGTTCATGCCCCACCCCAGATGCTCTCTCAAGGCAGAGAGCCACTGAGCAAAGCACTTGCACATTCCCTGTCCCCAGAAGCAGTATCCTGATGCGCCTTTGCTGCATTAAGCTGCCTGGCATAGCTTGTTATGCAGTGATGGAGAACACATAATGATTCAATCAATGATGTAGATCCCTTGGGGATGGATTAGCTGGGTTAGCTCTCAAGCTAATTCGAGATTTTTCGAGAGTTTAAGAACTCCTATAGCATCAGTACATAGAGGTAGAGTTCTCAGAAAAAAATGGACCTCCCTGAAAGAAGTGGTTAAAGTGCCAATAGTCACCCCTTTTCTGGCTAATGGAAGATACTGACTCTTTTTTCCCCCCAAAGAAATACAGTCTTATAAATTGGAAAAGCACTCTTACCCTCCAAAATACAATTTTTTTTTGTTTTTTTGTTTTTTCTCGAGACAGGGTTTCTCTGTGGCTTTGGAGCCTGTCCTGGAACTAGCTCGGTAGACCAGGCTGGTCTCGAACTCACAGAGATCCACCTGCCTCTGCCTC
>NW_004953982.1:0-1222 GCF_000317375.1 Microtus ochrogaster
TGTTCATATTCCATGAGTTTGTAGGCATTCTGTTGTTTCTGCTGTTGTTGAGATCCAACTTTAATCTGCAGTGGTTTGATACCGGGGGTTATGTTAGTTTTCTTGAATCTGTAGAGACTTGTTTTGTGACCAAGTATGTGTTAAGTTTTTGAGAAGGTTCCATGAGGTGTTGAGAAAAAGATATATTCTTTTGTGTTTGGGTGAGATGTTCTGTTAAATCCATTTGAGTGATAACATCAGTTAGTTCTGTTATTTCTCTGTCTTGATGACCTGTTACTTGGTGAGATTGGGGTGTTAAAGTCTGTTACTATTATCATGTGACATTTGGTGTGTGATTTAATATTCAGCATTGCCTCCTTTACAAATGTAGATGTCCTTTGATTTGGGGCATATATGTTCAGATTGAGACATCATCTTGTTGGATTTTTTTTTTAATGACTATAAGATGCTCTTTTCTATCTCTTTTGCATAATTTTTTGGAAGACTATCTTTTTAGATATTAGCATAGCTAGACCAGTTAGCTTCTTAAGTCTGTTTAATTAAAAAATCTCTTTCCAACCCTTTACTCTGAGGTAATATCTATCTTTAATGTTGAAGAGTGTTTCTTGTATGCAGCAGAATGATGGATCCTATTTTCATATCCATTAAAGAAAAGCCTGTGTCTTTTTATTGACAAATTGAGTTTATTGATACTTATGGATATTAAGGACCAATGACTGTTAATTCTTGTTTGTTTTTTTTGTTGTTGTTGTATTTTTTATTTTGCTGCTGGTGGTAGTATGTGTGTGTGTTTGTGTGTGTGTACACGTGTGCACACCCGCTTCTCTTTTTTGGGTTTTGTTGGTGTGAGATTATCTATCACCTGGGTTTTTGTGGGTGTAGTTAACTTCTTGAGGTTCCAGTTTTCCTTTTCATACTTTCTGTAAGACAGAATTTGTAGGTAGATACTATTTAAGTTGACTTTGTCATGAAATAACTTGTTTTCTCCTTCTATGTTTATGAACAGTTTTGCTAACTATAGTAGTCTGGGCTGACATCTGTGGTCTCTTAGAGTCTGCAAGGCACCAGTCTAGGTCTTTCTGGATTTTAGGGTCTTTGTTGAGAAGTCATGTGTTATTCTAATGGGTCTGCCATTATATGTCACTTGGTCTTTTTCTTTTGCCATTTTCAGTATTATTTCTCTGTTCTGTGTGTTTAGTGTTTCAATTATTGTGTGGTGAGG
>NW_004953984.1:0-1222 GCF_000317375.1 Microtus ochrogaster
TAAGGCAGTAGGGTGTGACTAAGAGGTCGGGCTCTCACTTAGCATGCATGAAAGCTGGCTAAGATTTCAAGCACCCTATGGTGCTAGAAAAGAAAATAACATAGACGTGGGGCTGGAGAGATGGCTCGGCAGTTAAAAGCACTTGTTGCTCTTGTGAAGAACCTGGGGTCCAATTGCCAGCACCCACATAGCTGCTTACATCCTCCTACAA
The DNA here is from genome assembly GCF_000317375.1 of Microtus ochrogaster. Classification (NCBI taxonomy): domain Eukaryota; kingdom Metazoa; phylum Chordata; class Mammalia; order Rodentia; family Cricetidae; genus Microtus; species Microtus ochrogaster. The sequence goes on from NW_004953984.1 coordinate 212, forward strand.
CTCCAATTCCAGGGATACCCTCTTCTGACATCTGTGAGCACCAGGCATGCACACAGTATATATGCATACATGTAGGCGACACAGACACACACACACACACACAGACATAGACACACACACAGACACACATACAGACACAGACACACACAGATACACATACACAGACACACACAGACACAGACACACACACACAGACACACACACAGACACACAATAAAAGATTTGAAATGTAGCATAGGCTATCTATCAGTTTCACAAGGTTAGCTCGGCATGCATCCTACCTGATGATATTAGGGATCCTGCCAGAACAAAGCGTTGTTTTTTCTCTTCCTTCACGCAGTGCTTGGTTACCTGGGAGAATGACAAACTCACTTGTGTGCAGAAAGGGGAGAAGAAGAACAGAGGTTGGAGCCACTGGATTGAAGGGGGCCAGCTCCACCTGGTACCTACCACATTTTGTTCTTTAAAATCCATTTTTGGCGGGGAGGGGAGAGTTTTAGATCTCTATTTCTTTATTTTCATTCGTGTGAGCGTATACCTGTACCTGTGTGTGCACCACATGCATGCAGTGTGTGCAGAGACCAAAAGAGGGCACTGGATCCCCTTGGAACTGGAGGGACTGGTGGTGGCGAGCTGCCCAGTGTGGGTTCAGGGAGCCGCACCCTGGTTCTTTGCAAGAACTGTCAGCCTCTGTGCCATCTTGCCATCCCCTTGTTCTGATTCTCTATTACATGTTTTTACTATTTTAAAAAAATTGTTGTCATAGCAGTATATTTTGATCATATTCTTTGTCCTTACCCAAATCTTCCCAGACTATCCTGTCTCCCTAACTACCTGATTCCATGTTCTTTCTCGGAAACCAAAATAAACCCGAAAGAGAAAGACAGAAAAAAAGAAAGAAAGAGAGAGAGAGAGAGAGAGAGAGAGAAAGAAAGAAAGAAAGACAGACAGATGAGCCGGGCGTGGTGGTGCACGCCTTTAATCCCAGCACTTGGGAGGCAGAGGCAGGTG
>NW_004953985.1:0-1222 GCF_000317375.1 Microtus ochrogaster
AGTTCGAGACCAGCCTGGTTTAGAGAGCTAGTGCCAGGACAGGCTCCAAAGCCACAGAGAAACCCTGTCTCGAAAAACCAAAAATAAATAAATAAATAAAAAATGCCAAGCGGTGGTGGCGCACGCCTTTAATCCCAGCACTTGGGAGGCAGAGGCAGGCGGATCTCTGTGAGTTCGAGACCAGCCTGGTCTTACAGAGCTAGTCCAGGACAGGCTCCAAAGCCACAGAGAAACCCTGTCTCGAAAAAAACCAAAAAAAAAAAAAAAAAAAAAAAAGACGTTGCATAAAGGATGCCATCTTTGGTAACATTCATGGTCAGTTTTGTGAACTGTAGTCATACAATGAAATTCTAGCTGAGTTCAAAGTACAATACTAGTTATTAAATCCATACCTGATGTGTCCTACAACTATGCAGTCTTGTCTTGCTCTGAATTTGATTTTCCTGCCTTAGCCTCTCAAATGTTGCCATTACGGATATATGCCATCATGACCTGCTGTTGCTGCTGCTGCTGATTTGGGCTTTCTGGGTCTCACTGTGTGGTTCTGGATAGCCTACAACTCACTTTGCAGTCCAAGATACCCTTGATCTTATGGAGATCTACCATCCTTTGCCTCCTGAGTCCTGAGATTAAAGGCACACTCAGGTATTATCATTTTGCTGGTTAGTTTTAAGTTAGTTTGACACAAGCTAGAGTCATCTGAGGGGAGGAAACTTCAATTAAGAAAATGCCTCTGGGGCTGGAGAGATGGCTCAGAGGTTAAAAGCACTGACTGCTCTTCCAAAAGTCCTGAATTCAATTCCCAGCAACCGCATGGTGGCTCACAGCCATCTATAATGAGATCTGGTGCCCTCTTCTGGCATGCGAGCATACATGGAAACAGAATATTGTATACATAATAAATAAATAAATCTTTAAAAAAAAAAAGAAAATGCCTCTGTCTTAGTTACAGTTTCTTTTTTTAGTTTTTCGAGACAGGGTTTCTCTGTAGCTTTGGGGCCTGTCCTGGAACTAGCTCTTGTAGACCAGGCTGGTCTCGAACTCACAGAGATCCGCCTGCCTCTGCCTCCCCAATGCTGGAATTAAAGGCGTGTGCCACCACCACCCAGCATCAGTTGCCCATCTTTTTACAGTCGCCTTCCCACTGGACCACTGCAAACTGCCATCCTTTATTTCTCATCAGTCAGAGAAAACAACTTCAAGGTGGAAGAATTTATCTGGT
>NW_004953986.1:0-1222 GCF_000317375.1 Microtus ochrogaster
ACCAGATAAATTCTTCCACCTTGAAGTTGTTTTCTCTGACTGATGAGAAATAAAGGATGGCAGTTTGCAGTGGTCCAGTGGGAAGGCGACTGTAAGAAGATGGGCAACTGATGCTGGGTGGTGGTGGCGCACGCCTTTAATTCCAGCATTGGGGAGGCAGAGGCAGGCGGATCTCTGTGAGTTCGAGACCAGCCTGGTCTACAAGAGCTAGTTCCAGGACAGGCCCCAAAGCTACAGAGAAACCCTGTCTCGAAAAACTAAAAAAAGAAACTGTAACTAAGACAGAGGCATTTTCTTTTTTTTTTTAAAGATTTATTTATTTATTATGTATACAATATTCTGTTTCCATGTATGCTCGCATGCCAGAAGAGGGCACCAGATCTCATTATAGATGGCTGTGAGCCACCATGCGGTTGCTGGGAATTGAATTCAGGACTTTTGGAAGAGCAGTCAGTGCTTTTAACCTCTGAGCCATCTCTCCAGCCCCAGAGGCATTTTCTTAATTGAAGTTTCCTCCCCTCAGATGACTCTAGCTTGTGTCAAACTAACTTAAAACTAACCAGCAAAATGATAATACCTGAGTGTGCCTTTAATCTCAGGACTCAGGAGGCAAAGGATGGTAGATCTCCATAAGATCAAGGGTATCTTGGACTGCAAAGTGAGTTGTAGGCTATCCAGAACCACACAGTGAGACCCAGAAAGCCCAAATCAGCAGCAGCAGCAACAGCAGGTCATGATGGCATATATCCGTAATGGCAACATTTGAGAGGCTAAGGCAGGAAAATCAAATTCAGAGCAAGACAAGACTGCATAGTTGTAGGACACATCAGGTATGGATTTAATAACTAGTATTGTACTTTGAACTCAGCTAGAATTTCATTGTATGACTACAGTTCACAAAACTGACCATGAATGTTACCAAAGATGGCATCCTTTATGCAACGTCTTTTTTTTTTTTTTTTTTTTTTTTGGTTTTTTTCGAGACAGGGTTTCTCTGTGGCTTTGGAGCCTGTCCTGGACTAGCTCTGTAAGACCAGGCTGGTCTCGAACTCACAGAGATCCGCCTGCCTCTGCCTCCCAAGTGCTGGGATTAAAGGCGTGCGCCACCACCGCTTGGCATTTTTTATTTATTTATTTATTTTTGGTTTTTCGAGACAGGGTTTCTCTGTGGCTTTGGAGCCTGTCCTGGCACTAGCTCTCTAAACCAGGCTGGTCTCGAACT
>NW_004953987.1:0-1221 GCF_000317375.1 Microtus ochrogaster
CCACTCTCTTCATATTTACTCAATATACTATTTGAAGTCTTAACTACGGCAGTAAGACAATTAAAGGAAATCACAGTGGTACAGATAGAAAAGGGAGAAGTGAAAGTATCTTTATTTGCATATGAAACAGTTATATATATATATAATCATATATATATGATTATAAAAATGCCAAGAGAAAGCTTCTATAGCTAATAAACTCAGAAAAGCAGCTGGAAGAAATTTAACACAAAAATCAGCTGCTTTCCTATATAAAATGTATACAAAAACTAAAAAATAAATAAGAGAAGTAACACCTTTCACACCTTTCACAATAGTTTCAATACATAAAAAATAATGGGAAAATTCAAACCAAGAAAGTGAGAGATTTGCATAATAACAACTTTAAGACAATGAAGAGTATATCAGAAGATAGAAAGCTTTTCCATACTTATGAGTTGATTGGATTAATATAGTAAAAACATTCATCTTACCAAAAGTAATTCACAGATTCAGTGCAATTTCCATCAAAATTCCAACACAGTTCTTTACAAATCTTGAAAGGACAATTCTCAACTCCATATGGAAAAACAAAAACTGAGGCAAGCTAAAACAATCCTGAATAATAAAAGAACCTCTGGAGGTAGTACTTTCCTCGACCTCAAATTGTATTGCAGAGCTATAATAATAAAAAAGCATAGTATTGGCACAAAAATAGACACAAAAATATCGATTAATAGAATAGAATTGAAGATGCAGACAAACCCATACAACTATGAATGCCTGAGTTTTTGATAAAGAGGCCAGAAATAAACACTGGAAAAAGACAGCATCTTCAACAAATGGTGAGGGTCAAACTGGATGGACAGTGTGGAAGAATGCAAATAAATCCATACTTATCACCCAGCACAAAATTCAAGTGTAAATGAATCAAAGATCTTAACATAAAACCAGTTACAGGGAAACTGATAGAAGAGAAAGTGGGGAATAGACTTGAATCCATTAGCACACACACACAAAAAAGACCTTTTTGAAAAAAAAACACTATTAGTAAATATTATGGGAATTCTGTCAGTGGTCCTCTAGCCAATTGAGACCAGTGTTTTGGTCCAAAAGGCAGGGTTTTTATTGGGGATGGATGTGACCAAATAAGAAGTGGCCCTTTTTGAGCAAGGAAGCAAGTCACAGTGGGTATTATTGGTGAAATGTTATTCGGCTCAGGTTCTCCTTTTGTTCTTTAAT
>NW_004953988.1:0-1221 GCF_000317375.1 Microtus ochrogaster
TATGTATGTGGTGTGTGTATACATATGTGTGCGTGTGTGCCTGTGTGTGCATGCATGTGTGCGCACATGTGTAGGTCAAGTATACATTACATGGAGGCCAGAAGCAGACAGCAGGTGTCTCCTCCATCACTCTTAGCTTTGAGACAGGGCCTCTCACTGAATCTGGAGCTCACCAATTGGCTGAGCTGTCTGGCCGGCGAGCCTCCAGGGTCCTCTTGTCTCCACCTCCCCCGTTCTGAGATTGTAGAAACTCACCACCATGCCTGGCTTTTCATATGAGTGAAGGGATCCAAACTTGGGACCTTGTGCAAGCACAGCAAATACTTCACTGTATTAAGCTAAAATTCACAAGAGTCCCCCCCCATTTCTGTTTTCCTGTGTCAACATTGAGCCCAGGATTTTCCTTACCCCCAGCAAGTGCTCTACCACTGAACTATATCCCATCCCTCTTTGTAATTTTTTTATTTAAATTAATCAGATTCCTGTTGCTGTGAGAAAATGTCCTGGCAAAGCAACACAGGGAGGAAGGGTTTATTTCACCTCACAATTCCAAGCCACGGTCCATCATTGCAGGGAAGCCGCCGCAGCAGAGTTACTGAACGTGTGCTTATGCTAAATTGACTTCCTCTTTCTTTACATGGCCCAAGACAGGCACCCAGGGAATGGTGCTGCCTGCATTTGGGCAGGGTCATCTTACATCAATTAACGCAATCAACACAATACCCCCACAGACATGTCCATGGGCTAACGTGATCTAGAGAGTCCCCCACAAATATATTCATGGGCCAATCTAGTCTAGACAGTCTCCCACAGACAAGTCCATGGGCTAACCTGATCTAAACAGTCCCCCACAGACAAGCCAATGGGCCAACCTAGTCTAGACAGTCCCCTCAGAGATGTGCCCAGGGGCCAACCTGGTCTAGACAGTTTATCACAGGCATACCCTTGGGCAAACCTGATCTAAGACAGTCCTCCACAGACATGCCCATGGCCAACCTGATCTAGACAGTCCCTCGCTGCCACTCTTCCCAGATGATTTAACGTTGTGTCTGGTTGACACTTAAGATTACCATCACAGCAATTTACATAGTAGTGTAAACTGGCCCAGACAAGCAGGCCTTGATCTGTCATCCTCCTGCCTCAGCAGTACCTGGGGTTATAGGTACGCACCATTAGGTCCATTTTTAATAGTGTGTGTGTGTGTGTGTGTGTGTGTGTGTG
>NW_004953989.1:0-1221 GCF_000317375.1 Microtus ochrogaster
AGACTTACCAGTTTTAGTCACATGGGGGACTTTGGACTTCCCACAGGGCAGGGAACCCTGACTGCTCTTTGGAATGGAGAGGGAGGAGGAGGGGGAGGGGAATGGAGGAAACGAGAGGAGGGGAGAAGGTGAAAATTTGTAATCATAATAAAAAGAAAAAATAAAAATAAATAAACTATCCTAAACCGAAAAATAATGTTCATCAGAAATATGCTTTGTCATAGTGTGTGTCACCTTTACTATATTTGCTTACTGTAAAGGTGTAAGGTTAGTGTTCAGGACATTTTTTCACTATTTAAATTTTCAATTAAGTTCTCAAATATAAGTACATGTGAAACTAAACAATTTCCATTGAGATGTTTAAAGGAAACTGTATTGTCAATCAGCCAGTTTCTAACTCTTGTTTCTTCAAGGTCCCATCTGTTTTTTCCATAACCAGAATCAAGAATGCTAATTACCTCATGTGACAACAAAGTTTGACCTCATACATGTCTAAGGGAGATCATTCAGATGAAAGATTTACTTGGAGTGTAGTCAAATCCAGAGAGAAAACAGGTTGACTTAGAATTTTGACTTAAATATGTTCAAAATTTTCTTTTCTTTTTTCTTTTGTCAAACAGCCTAGCATTTGTGATTTTTACAAAATATTAGAAAATAATTATTGTCATCAATTTCCACAGATTGAGATCTTCAAGTAACATTAATGAACATAACTTTTAAAAATAACAGTAAGTACTTAACTCACACATATTCCAATTTCAAACTCAATCTGAGCTTTTACTTATCCTTCTTTGACTGAGAGAGAAAAAGACAGAAAAAGACAGAAAGAGAAAGATGGCAGAGAGAAGAAAACAATGTCTTAAAATATGAGCACTTCTATTGTCCTTGTTGTTTCAGGGGTGTGCTCCTTTTGACTCTGTTTTGAAATTCTTCTTCAAAACAACCTCACATGGAAAGCCACAGAAGTATAAAAGCAGAACATTTCCTTCATAATCACAAGTCTTATCAAACACTGACAATGAACTATATATGAAAAAGAGGTCCCAACCAATGCAATATTTAACTCAATGTCTGTTTTTTTCTATTAAGTCTAATGGTCAGATATAGAAAAAACAGTCAGATCTGAATCCACAGTGTACTTTACTTTTATTGAGTTAGATTTTGTTTGTTCAGACAGTCCTGTAGAAATGAATATATCTAAACTGACTCCAAAGAGCAGAG
>NW_004953990.1:0-1221 GCF_000317375.1 Microtus ochrogaster
ATGGCTGGAGAACACTGCAGGTGTGTGTATATGGTCGGAGAACACTGCAGGTGTGTGTATATGGCTGGAGAACACTGCAGGTGTGTGTATATGGCCGGAGAACACTGCAGGTGTGTGTATATGGCCGGAGAACACTGCAGGTGTGTGTATATGGCCGGAGAACACTGCAGGTGTGTGTATTAGATGACAATATAACACTTGGGTGAGGAAGAGAATCCAGCATGAAAATCCAGCAACAGGGTTAACCCAGACTGCTCTTGCACGTAAGGCGAGAACGCATCTGTGTAACGATATGGAAACAATGATAAATGGGGTAGCAGAGATGAGCACAGGGGCCTAGGGTAAGAAGCGAGAGGGCAAAGTTGATGCAAAGCAAAGCTACTACTCTCTGGTTTTCGTTCTTCTTCCAGGTGCTTGGGGGACTGGTCTGGATTTTGGTTGCTTCCTCCAACGTTCCTCTACCTCTGCTCCAAGGATGGGTCATGTTTGTATCTGTGACAGCCTTCTTCTTTTCCCTTCTCTTCCTGGGCCTGTTTCTCACTGGTATGGTGACTCAGATTGATGCCAACTGGAACTTCCTGGTAAGACATTTTTATTGTAAGTCTATTGCAAGAAAATGTGAAAAACTTACAAATATCACATTCTGTTCAGAAATGCCTGAATATCTACTCTTCCCGTTGCTGCATAGAAGAGAAAATAGGTCAGCATGAGGGGATCACTGTGGTGCCTAGGTGTGGTTTTGGTGGATAATAGGACCTCAGTTTGTAAAATTTCCACATTGGTACAGCTGAGAATTCGCACTGTTACTTTTATGATTTAGGTCGTTTTTTTTTCAAAACTGATTTTATATGATGCAACAAATAAGTTGCATTCTGATTGAATAAATACCTTTGGAGCATCTTAAAATTTTCCACTCATTTCTTCTTCAGAGATTTAGATGGATTTAGCCATCCCTTGGTAAGAGAGGCACTAATTGCATGACATACCCTCAAACCTGGGGTGCAAGCTTCTATAGATTATCATTATGTAGGTTTTAATATATATAAGTATATATATTTCATTAAATATGCAGATTTAAATTCCATAATACCTATATACATTGTACTATAAAGTGTAAGTCATTTGCAGATTACTTAGAATACATAATACAATGTAAATGCTCATAGTTTTTTTCTTTAAGATTTATTAATTTTATTTTATGTGAATGCATGTTTTACCTGC
>NW_004953991.1:0-1220 GCF_000317375.1 Microtus ochrogaster
CTGTGGAGTGTGGAGACTTCAGCATTCATGGAGACAGGATCTCACCCATTTTTATTCTGAGGTAGAGGTAAGATACAGTGGCTCACTGCTTTTCTTTTCTGTTATTCAGGTTGAACCACAGTATCTTTCTCTGGGTTTTCATTAATTGTGCTAAATCTTCCTTCTGTGCAATTGTCAGAATTTCATACTCTCTTAGAAACAGGGTCAATGCCTGGGTATCTCTCTCTCCCCACTCCTTTTTCTGACTCTCCTTGTTTTTCTTCTACAACTCTTTCCAGAATAGTGTGTAGTAGTAGATTTATAGTTTAATCCCAGCCAAGCTCCCTGTTGATTTAGGCCTCAAAGTTGAAAATAACATGTTCATATTTATGTTGATAGCCATGTTAGTGTCATACCACACACTTTTTGTCAACAGGAATTGCTTTTGTAAAACTCTAAAATAACTCTAAAGACATATCTGACAACTATGAGGCCAATTTTGAGGCTTCTCAGCAGAAATGCCCCACCCCCGGGAACCAACGACATAACAACTACACATGAATGTACTAAAATGTTCGCAACTTTCCATCATCTTTCTTAGTCCTTGTAAATGTTCTTCAAATAGAACTCAGTTATTGAATACAGGCAAGATAACCCTTAGATGTTGAGTCAGTTCCTGGTGTTTTGACTCAGTCCCTGGGAAAGGGGCAAAGAGACCCTCAGATGTTCCCACTTACCTCACCTGATGTGCCAACCACTCTCCAGCCAATTATCAGTAATAGCCCTTTGAATAAGCCAATATTAATAGTTAAAAAACTACCCCCATAAACCCCCCTTCTTTTGTGGATTTTGCTTTAAGTAGCCTGTACCAGCTATTTGGGGTCTTTCTGGCTTCTCACATGATGAAATACACTCTCATGACAGAATTATTAAAATCCTCAAGCTTTTACATCAACTGTGGTGTGAGAGATGGTCTCTTGGGGCAACTCCTTCTGGTAATGGGACTTTAGGGTCCAACATTTGGTTCCCTGACTAGGAATCGAGTCTCTCCCAGACTGAATCCAGACCCAACTGGAGGTATGAATGAGCTCACTTTTGTGTCTGTCTCTTTGTGTATTATGTTTCTGTTTGTGTGTAATTGTGAATCAGTAATTTGAAAATTGTACCTGTGCATGGTCTGTATTGAAACAGGACCAGAGAGGGGAGGCAGATTCGCCCAGAGACCCCTGTCCCTAGTCCTG
>NW_004953992.1:0-1220 GCF_000317375.1 Microtus ochrogaster
CCTGATGTGGGAGTGTCATATATCAATCTGTTGATTTCATTGGTCAAGCAATAAAGAAACTGCTTGGCCCTGATAGGTTAAAACATAGGTGGGAGAAGTAAACAGAACAGAATGCTGAGAGGAAGAAGAAGTGAGCTCAGACTTGACAGCTCTGCTCTCTGGAGAGAGACACCATGCTCCGCTCTCCCGGGTAGACGTGATAGCTCTGCTTTCTGAGGCACACGTGATGAAGCTCCGACCCAGGATGGATGTAGGCTAGAATCTTCCTGGTAAGCCACCTCGTGGGCTACACAGATTATAAGAAATGTTCTAGTCCAGGTGCGAGAATTAGCCTAGAAGAGGCTAGATAGAAAGGGGCCAAAATTGTGTTTAAAAGAATACAGTGTTCGTGTAATTATTTCGGGGCATAAGCTAGCAGGCAGCTGGGGTGCTGGGGATGCAACCCCGCCCGCTCCTATTACTACAAATGCCTTTGTATGCAATAATAATGCATGCATGTGCACACATATGCAGAAACATTCAGACAAAAGCATAAGCAATAAATGACTGCGTTGTTTTGAGAAGTAGGAGTTGTGAGAGGATGTTACTGGTTTTGTATATGGTATATGTGTATATGTGTATGTGGTATAAGGGCATGTGTGTGGTGGGAGCACATGGGTGTGAAGTTGTGCAAGAGTGTGTAGGCTAGAGGCTGACCCTGGCTGTCCTCAATCACTATCTCTCACTGAACCAGAATCTTTAATTTAGTGAGTCTTGATAGCCAGCTTATGCCTCAGATGCCCTGTGTCCCTTTCCTGGATGTTGGGATACAGGTTACAGGCAGGATGCCATGCCTGCCTGGCTCTTTTGTGGGTGCTGGAATTCGAATTCTTGTCCTCACATTTGTGCAACGAGCACTTTCTCCCCTGGGTTGTCTCCCCAACCGCCCATGTTACTTTTTATAACACGCTGCTGACAATAGGAATACTTTGACAAGGGCATGTAATGCTATATAACTATCATTAGAAGTTACTAATGCCTTCAGTAATAATTTCCAGGCATACTGAGGCTTCTCCATTCAGAGGCCAAGTCTGTCATGTTCAGAGTTAGTTAACCTTTCACCTGTTGAGAGATCTTCCCTGCTCTTTCTGCCCAGGTTTTCTTCTTCTGCCATATCTTAAGCATCATAGTTATCCTGTGTCATTTTATCCATAATAATTACTGCAATTAAGAATTCTGAC
>NW_004953993.1:0-1219 GCF_000317375.1 Microtus ochrogaster
GGGGGGGGTGTTTGTTTGTTTTTGTTTTTTTGAGACAGGGTTTCTCTGTAGCTTTGGAACTTGTCCTGGAACTCATGCTGTAGACCAGGTTGGCCTCAAACTCACACAGATCCACCTCTCTTTGGGATTAGAGGCTTGTGCTACCGCCACCCAGCAAACAAAGGGAGTTGCAGCAAAGCAACACTTGACTGTCTTTTCTAATCCCCAGAAGCTGCCTGAAGCTTCTGTAATGTCTTTCAGGCATCTCCTCAGACCTCAGGGAATAAATTGCCTGAGAATAAATTGCCTGAGTCTAGGAGGTTGACTGCCAAAACCCCAACAACAACACCCTATGATGTTTTTTTGCCTCCCTATTTATAATTGAGGAGGACTGCCAGCCAAGAGACTGTGCAGGAGAGTGAATTCCAGTCCATGCCCTCCCGCTCTAGCTTTAGTGTGGTGTGTATATATGTATATGTATGTTCACATACACGTGGAGACCAAAGGTCAACCTCTGGGGTTTTCTTCAGTTGCTCTCTACCCTGATGCTCTGGGGTTTTTCGTTTTATTTTGTTGTGTTTTGTTGTGAAAGGATCTCTCCCAGAACCCAGTATTCACCAAGGACATTAGTTTCTGCACGCAGCAAAGCCTGGGGGTCTCCTGTCTCCAGCCCCAGCCCTGAGATTACAAACACTTGCTGTCTTGCCCAGCTTTTCCTTTGAGCACTGGGGACAGAACTCAGGGCCTCGTGGTTATGTGCAGGAATTTTGCCAGCTGCTGCATCATCCTGGCCTCCTTTGCTGGTGAAGTCTTTCAAGGTAAACTTTCCAACGCCGAAGGCAGCTAAGTTCGTATCAGAATTCACACGTTCAACTTTACCATCCCTTCTCTATACACAAATCTATGGCCTCACTTGGAGGTAAGTGAAAGCGTGACTCTCCTAGGAATGTAAGACCCAGAACCCCCTAGATCCTCCCAGAACCCCCTAGATCCTCCCAGCTGTGTGCTTCACCACTCCCCCAACCCTAGGTTGGAAGGATTCAAAAAACCAGGATGAAGAAAACCCAGTCCTCTAGCTAAGGTGACCAAAGAGGAGTGTAAGAACCCTAAAGCTCATGGCCGAGTGGTCCTTCCTGCTTTCTGTAGGGTAAGAATGGAGTCGCTAAGAGATTACCAAGGTTTCTTTCTCTTCCTTCCTTCCTTCCTTCCTTCCTTCCTTCCTTCCTTCCTTCCTTCCTTC
>NW_004953994.1:0-1219 GCF_000317375.1 Microtus ochrogaster
AGCTGAACAGTAGCTCAGATGGATGTTCTAATGCCAAGATTCAGGGGTTTTGATGATGGCTTGGTTTTTTGGGGCTCATGCTTGATTCAAACAGAGACTGGAAGACAGTGTCCATGTAGAATTTCTATTAAAAATATCTCATGACAGGAGCAATGGAAGTGCTTGTGATCTAAGCATTCAGGAGGCTGAAGAAGGAGGGTCTGAGATTCAAGGTGAGTCTAGGCTATTAATAAGAATCAGTTTCTAAAATCTAAGAGGGCTAGAATGGCTCAGTGATAAAGTACCTGCCTTAGCAGGTACAAGGTTGTGAGTTTGAGCCCCAGAACTGCAAGACATAAGAGGAGGTTCATGTCCTCCAATACATGATCTCACTCAAAGTGCTTAAGGGACTATTGTTTTAAAGAAATTCCTCCAAAACTCAAATGTATTAAAGTTTAAGTATTAAGCATATGTACCCACTCAGTGTTGGGGATGTAGACTTAGCCGAGCACTCTCTTTGCACACATGAGGTCCTAGGTTCAGTTCTCAGTCCTGTGCTCCCGGCCCCAATGTTTCTATGCAATCTCCTTTGATTCCAAGCTCTGAATGTTTTTCTAAGGTCTGAAGGACACACTGCTGCTTTACAAATGACTAAACAAGTATGTCTCAGTATGGAGTTAGTGAGCAAGGTTAAGCTTTGGGTTGAAGAACCATTTGGAAAGTGCTCACTCCTCAGCATGTGCCTATACTCTCAGACTAAAGTGCTAACAAGGACTCAGATGCATCGCAGACCCTGCGGAAGGCACCAGCTGGACTTCCTAGTGTGTGAGGCCCTGACTTCCTCTGGAGACTATGGCTGTTCCACTTCATTTTCCAGCATCTTCCTGACTCGTGACAGCTGCCAGCTCTGTAGGTTTGGAGTTTCTAGGTCTGGCCATGTGGAGAGGCACACCAATGGAGCAGCAACAGAAGAGGCCATGCTACTAAAGTAAGCCTAGGGCTGGTTGGTGCAGGGTTTCACTAGTGACTCTTTATGAAATGGGGCACAGTGGTAAGACAAAACAAAAAGCACTATTCTATGAGACACTTAGGAGGAAAGTTGACTCATAGAAAACCTCTAGTCGGCCGGGTGATGGTGGTGCACACCTTTAATCCCAGCACTTGGGAGGCAGAGGCAGGCGGATCTCTGTGAGTTCGAGACCAGCCTGGTCTACAGAGCTAGTTCCAGGATAGGCTCCAA
>NW_004953995.1:0-1219 GCF_000317375.1 Microtus ochrogaster
TATTCTTCTCATCTTTATTCTTGCTATAGTGCACCACAGAATCTAAGGTGAAGTAGGTCACTGAAGTTTTAGCACTCCTACCAGGTGGCCACCGAGTGTCCACTCATTTCAGACTGAGGGAGCATACCCAAAGCACGTTTCCTATTTCTGGATGAACTTTTCCCTCAACTTATCTTTTTTGTTTTGTTTTGTTTTGTTTTTGTTTTTTTTCAAGACAGGGTTTCTTTGTGGCTTTGGAGCCTGTTCTGGAACTAGCTCTTGTAGACCAGGCTGGTCTCGAACTCCCAGAGATCCACCTGCCTTTGCCTCCCGAGTGCTGGGATTAAAGGCGTGCGCCACCACCGCCCAGCTCAACTTATCTTTTTTATGTGTATGTGTATGTGTATGTGTGCATATGCAGGTACACAAAGTCTCCAGAAGATGTCAGATACCCTGTGCAGGAGTTACAGGCAATTATGAGCCACCGAGGTAAGAATATTGGGAACCAAGCGCAAGTTCTCTGCAAGAGATTCACATGTGCTATCCAGCTGAGCCATCTCTCCAGCCCCCTCCCTGATTTAGATTTAGATTTCCCCCTTCGGACATGCATTTATTGAGCATGAACACATGCAGATGTGCATGACAGGGCTGCAGTAGAGAGGGCACGGGAAAACTTGCAGGAGTCAGTGCTCCTCCACCATGTGGGCCCCAGAGATCAAACTCAGGTTGTTTAAGCTTGGTGACAAGTGACTTCCTTTACTCTTCCAGCTACTTCCCCTGAGGATAGTTATTTTTTTATACAAACGTTCAGGAAAAGATACATTTTAAACTTCATAGGGAATTCTATGTCTACGTCATGTTTAAAAAACATTATATATACATCATAAATATCTGTTGAATAAATGATTCCATTCAAAATAAAACTATTTCCCACTTTATACTTCAGCTATTTGTAGCTTCCCACTTGTAAGATCTTATTCACATTTCCTTCAGTCTCTTGAATCTATCCCTTCTTTTTCCCCAGGGTTCTATCTCCACTCCTGCAATCCCTATCTGTTAGCTGTTTCGTCCTAACTTACCTGTCAGATTGCCACAGAGAACATACCACTGTGTGCCTTAGAAACCAGTTAACTGCCTTTTTTCCATTTAAGAGATTCTCCACACTCTGACCCCTTTCTACTTTTTCAATACTATTTTATCTACATACCCACTTGCCTGACAGACAGATAAAAGACAGGCA
>NW_004953996.1:0-1219 GCF_000317375.1 Microtus ochrogaster
ACTCAGGACCTTTGGAAGAGCAGGCAATGCTCTTAACCGCTGAGCCATCTCTCCAGCCCCCATGCAACTCTTTCTTTTAAAAAAAGAATTATGATTTATTTAACTTTATTTTATGTGCATTGGTATAAAGGTGTTAGATCCCCCTGGAACTGGATTTTCAGACAGTGTGTGAAGGCGTAAGTCACTAACAATGCCACACCAGTTTGGAATTATGATTAATAGGGTGATATTTATTTAAAGGGGAAAAAACTTACAGATCTCTGTCCCAGACAACAACCCTCTGCGCAACCAGGAAGGGAGTCTAGTCACCGGCGGAGCAGGAAGTGAAGAGAGAGAGAGGAGAGGGAAGTGGCCTCTTTCTTAAAGGGAGAGAGACCACGCCCCAATGGGCTGGTATCTCAGCCACTATAGGCTGGAGGAGCAGAAGGACCTCCCGCAACAAGTGTGAGCTGCCATATGGGTGCTGGGAATTGAACCCAGGTCTTCTGGAAGAACAGTCAATGCTCTTAACCATTGAGCCATCTCTCCAGCCCTCCATAACAATTCTTTTAAAGGAAAAAAATTTTTTTTGCCTCAAAATTTGTTTAATTAAATATGTGTATAATTTTAGTTATGTACATAAACTGTTGATATGCTTACACAGTGTAGTGTTTGAAAGAAAATGACCCCCAAAGGGAGTGGCACTAATGGGAGGTAAAGTTTTTTTAACTGGATTCTGGAGTTTTAACTGAATAAATAAATTCTTTTTTTTTTATTTGGCCCAAAGCAATTTATTTTAGAGGGAGTTTCTAAGCAGTTCTCCAATTTTTACATCATTACTTATTAAGACTTTTTCTATTTTTTATATTTATTTATTTATTTATTTAAGATTTGTGCCTCCTCTCCGCTACCGCCTCCCATTTCCCTCCCCCTTCCCCGATCAAGTCCCCCTTCCTCATCAGCCCGAAGAGCCATCAGGGTTCCCTGACCTGTGGGAAGTCCAAGGACCACCCACCTCCATCCAGGTCTAGTAAGCTGAACATCCAACCTGCCTAGGCTCCCACAAAGCCAGTACGTGCAGTAGGATCAAAACCCATTGCCATTGTTCTTGAGTTCTCAGTAGTCTTCATTGTCTGCTATGTTCGGCGAGTCAGGTTTTATCCCATGCTTTTTCAGACTCAGGCCAGTTGGCCTTGGTGAGTTCCCGATAGAGCATCCCCACTGTCTCAGTGTGTGGGTG
>NW_004953997.1:0-1219 GCF_000317375.1 Microtus ochrogaster
CTTGATCCAGAAAGCCCCATTCCTCTCTCTCTGAACCCTGCCCTCTCAGAGAATCTCCAACAAAGGGAAGGCACCAAAAAGCCACCGTACGTTCTTGGTGACCATAGAAGGTCCTCCCCTGAAGCTGCCATTAGCCCAAGTCCTCC
This sequence comes from Microtus ochrogaster, assembly GCF_000317375.1. NCBI lineage: Eukaryota > Metazoa > Chordata > Mammalia > Rodentia > Cricetidae > Microtus > Microtus ochrogaster. The sequence continues at coordinate 147 of NW_004953997.1, forward strand.
CCGAAAGCACTCATCTTTTTGCCATACTTGGGTACAAACTCAGCTTGTGATGGACACATCCTCACTCCTCACTTGCAGGGTATATAAACTCCTTGCTTTAGTTTGGGCATGTGACTTCTCCTACCTCCATCTCTGGAACTGTAGGACTCATCCGGGAATTGCTTTGCTCAAATAAACATGTTTTTTTTTTTTTTTTACTTTTTCAATACTGCTTGATCTGGCTTATTGTGTGATCAGGCGGATCTCTGTGAGTTCGAGACCAGCCTGGTCTACAGAGCTAGTTCCAGGACAGGCTCCAAAAGCCACAGAGAAACCCTGTCTCAAAAAACAAAAAACAAAAAACAAAAAACAAAAAAAAAAACAAAGAACCAATTGGCTGATGGCTAGGCAGGATTTTCAAGGCAGAGAGAATGTTGGTAAGAAGAAGGGGCAGAGTCAGGAGAGTCACAAGCCAGACTCAGAAGCAACATGGGAAGTTCATAGACGAGGTAAACAAGCCTCGGGGCAGAGCATAGGTAAATAGAAATGGGTTCATTTAAGTTACAAGAGCTGGCTGGAGAGAGACAAGCCTGTGGTGATATTTTGTTTGTGCTATAACAGTAAAAGCTTGCCTGAGAATCAGTGTGTGAAGCTAGCCAGTCATTAGCCATAGAGGCCAGGCAGTAGTGGCACACACATTTAATCCTAACACGTGGGAGGCAGAGCAGATGGACCTCTGTGAGTTCAAGGCACCTGAGGCTACACTAGACTGAGCCAATCTCAAAGAGAAACAGAGCCAGGTGGTGATGGCTCACAGGTCTAATCCCAGTACTTGGGAGTCACATGCCTTTAATTCCAACACTAGGGAGGTGGAAACAGGAAAGAATATGGCTGGGTAGAGAGAGGTATAGAAGGCGGGAAAAGATGGGAGCTCAAGGCATTCAGTCTGAGGATTTGTAGGACAAGATCACCTCCTTCATCTGAAAATTCAGTAGAGTCAGAACTAGTGGCTGGCTGTTCTGCTGCTCTGATCTTTCAGTATTAATCTCTATATTTGACTCCGGGTTTTTATTTTTTATTTTATTTTTTTAAAT
>NW_004953998.1:0-1219 GCF_000317375.1 Microtus ochrogaster
TTGGAGCCTATCCTGGAACTAGCTCTGTAGACCAGGCTGGTCTCGAACTCACAGAGATCCGCCTGCCTCTGCCTCCCAAGTGCTGGGATTAAAGGTGTGCACCACCATCACCCGGCCGACTAGAGGTTTTCTATGAGTCAACTTTCCTCCTAAGTGTCTCATAGAATAGTGCTTTTTGTTTTGTCTTACCACTGTGCCCCATTTCATAAAGAGTCACTAGTGAAACCCTGCACCAACCAGCCCTAGGCTTACTTTAGTAGCATGGCCTCTTCTGTTGCTGCTCCATTGGTGTGCCTCTCCACATGGCCAGACCTAGAAACTCCAAACCTACAGAGCTGGCAGCTGTCACGAGTCAGGAAGATGCTGGAAAATGAAGTGGAACAGCCATAGTCTCCAGAGGAAGTCAGGGCCTCACACACTAGGAAGTCCAGCTGGTGCCTTCCGCAGGGTCTGCGATGCATCTGAGTCCTTGTTAGCACTTTAGTCTGAGAGTATAGGCACATGCTGAGGAGTGAGCACTTTCCAAATGGTTCTTCAACCCAAAGCTTAACCTTGCTCACTAACTCCATACTGAGACATACTTGTTTAGTCATTTGTAAAGCAGCAGTGTGTCCTTCAGACCTTAGAAAAACATTCAGAGCTTGGAATCAAAGGAGATTGCATAGAAACATTGGGGCCGGGAGCACAGGACTGAGAACTGAACCTAGGACCTCATGTGTGCAAAGAGAGTGCTCGGCTAAGTCTACATCCCCAACACTGAGTGGGTACATATGCTTAATACTTAAACTTTAATACATTTGAGTTTTGGAGGAATTTCTTTAAAACAATAGTCCCTTAAGCACTTTGAGTGAGATCATGTATTGGAGGACATGAACCTCCTCTTATGTCTTGCAGTTCTGGGGCTCAAACTCACAACCTTTTACTTGCTAAGGCAGGTACTTTACCACTGAGCCATTCTAGCCCTCTTAGATTTTAGAAACTGATTCTTATTAATAGCCTAGACTCACCTTGAATCTCAGACCCTCCTTCTTCAGCCTCCTGAATGCTTAGATCACAAGCACTTCCATTGCTCCTGTCATGAGATATTTTTAATAGAAATTCTACATGGACACTGTCTTCCAGTCTCTGTTTGAATCAAGCATGAGCCCCAAAAAACCAAGCCATCATCAAAACCCCTGAATCTTGGCATTAGAACATCCATCTGAGCTACTGTTCAGCT
>NW_004953999.1:0-1219 GCF_000317375.1 Microtus ochrogaster
AAAAAAAAAAAAAAATTACTTTGTGCTGTGTGACTTCACTCTGACTAGCTACAAATTATGAGCTTTTATTATATGTTGTATGAAGTACATCATGCTAACCCTGAATACATGCTTAATAAACAATATCATTAATTATATGTTAAAGGCAAAAAGTAATGAAATGAGATTATGGGGATCTGACTAGATATACATTTATATAAGATCAACAAATAGTGTCACATTTTGAATTTTGAAACAAATTTATAGAATTAAAATTTTCCTTATTGATTTCAGTATTTCTTCTGAGACAAGTACTTTGGTGAGTTTAGTTTTTAATCTATGGTTTGTTTTTCTTGTGTGAGTCAACTCATCAGATTTACTCAGTTATACTAACACAAGAATGCTGACAAAGACTCACGATCTTTCTGTTTACTTTTCTTCCATTATGACAAGATTCTTTCATTATGACAGTTCCACTACCGTATACCTGTGGTAGTGAAATCACCAACATTAAGTAATCTGCCTTCATATATTTAAACTACTAAACATAGAACATATTCTTTGAAAAATATTTATTTTAATTTTATTTATTTAATTTAATTTTAATAAATATGTATGTACAAGTGTCTGCATGCATGAATGTGCACCACATGCATGCCTGGTGCCCAAGGGAGTCAGAAAAGAGCATCAGATCTAAAACAGGGGTTAATGTGATTGTGAGCTGTGATATCGGTGCTGGAAACTGAACTCGTGTTCTCTGAAAGAACATCAAGTACTTATAACAGGTGAGCCATCTCTCCAGCCCCTCCCATTTACCTTTAATAGAGCCCTGTAACCAGACCCAGCCCCCTGTCAATGACGATCAACTCAATTCTTCTTCATAAGACACTAGCAAAACCCTCACCAAAGAAAAGCAAAGGGATAAACCTTTCACAGCACTGAGTGAAAGTTGATTAAGCAAATAAGCTCATGCACAAAAATATTGGAAATTTTCATCAATTATATACCAAACTATTACTAGAGATACCATAAAGGCACAATTTTTGTTGTAATGTTGTTTTATAGAAGCAATAAATTGAAAATAGTTTAAATGGGCATCATAATAAAATGATACTAAAAATTATGAGATGTTCTTATTATGAAATATCAAGTGTGCAATAAAAAAGGATGAGAAGCTATTTTCTATTGACCTGGAAAGATGTCCATGGCACATCTTTTTTTTTTTTTTTTTTTTTTTTTT
>NW_004954000.1:0-1219 GCF_000317375.1 Microtus ochrogaster
TGTTGTGCAAAGGCTTTACCACAGTGATTACATTCATAGGGCTTCTCTCCAGTATGTGTTCTTTTATGCATTTGACAATGACTGTGATATGCAAAGGTTTTACCACATTGATTACATTTATAGCGTTTCTCTCCAGTGTATGTTCTTTTATGCATTTGAAGAGGACTGTGATGTGAAAAGGCTTTACCATACTCATTTTCTTCATAGGGTCCCAATCTAGTATGTGTTTTCTCATGCCTGTGAAGATGACTGTCACATGCAAAGGCTTTAACAACTTGAGTATATGCAGAAGTTTTCTCTCTACTTTGACTTCTTTCATGCCTACAATGATAATGGTACATGTGAAAGCATTACTACATTTAATAAATTGTTTAATGTTTTTATCTGTATAAATTAATTTTACAATTTAGTCTTATTTTAAAGAGGAATTATATGTTAAGGTTTTATCACCAGGTTAACAATCTTGTTTTTCCCCTTCATTAAAGCTTGCTTTTCATCTTTAAAGATAACTGATAACAGCCTCTATTACATGGTTCACTTTTCAGAATCTTTTTTTTTTTCTATATGAGAATTATCATGTATTTGAAGAGAACTGAAAAAAAACTCAGAGCTTCCCCGCTCTTATTGCATTAATAAAGTTTTCAATACTGTGTGTCATACTATATTTGCTAATGAACTAGGACAAATAGAAGTATTTACACAGTCCTAGTACTCATGGTACTTTTCTGAAATGTGAGCTTATTGATAGATTAACAATAAGAATAGAAAATCAATTACTGGTATACTTGTACATCAAATTCAACAAGTATACTCAGCATGGGGATGGCTACATTTCTTCTGTCTGTTCGGAGAGAGAGAGAGGTATATTATACCTTTTCAGATCCCTATGCTCACGTGGTTTGCGTCCAGAGTAACATATGATATACGTTGTAAAGGTAGAATAACAAATATAAGGTTTCCACATTGAGTTCACAGTTTGACTTTATGTCCTCATAGACTTGTGGTATCTGGATTAAGGCCTCTCCACAACAGCCACCCCTTGATTCGTGACTCTAACTGCCCCCTCATTAAACTTAACAAGTATATGGATTAAACTACTCTCTCTATGGACTATTAGTATAATAGAGAGTTTTGCAGATATACTTATCACATTTTCAACATGTATATCTTTTATAATATGAATAATATGAAATAAATGGATTGGCAATTTTTCAGTATA
>NW_004954001.1:0-1218 GCF_000317375.1 Microtus ochrogaster
CACACACACACACACACACACACACACACACCTGCTCAGCTCTAGAGTTACACCATAATGTCCAGTTTCTCTTTTCTTGTTTGTTTGTTGGTTGGTTGGTTTGTTTTGATTTTGATGTGGGTGATGAAGGTCCTCATGCTTGTGCCTCAGGCATTTTACCAACTGAGCCATCTCTCTCCCCAGCCGAGTTCTGTGATTTCATTTTAATTCTTCCCCCCCACCTCCCCTAAGACCTTTGCTTCTGTCAAGCATCATTTGCTGTTGTTTGACTTTGTTAGGTTTGGTATTTAATTAGAGTTTATATTTTGCCTATTATTATGTCATTATTTGGAGAGTAAGTCAGAAGTGGTACCGACATTCATTTATCAACACGTCTATATTAGTTTCATACCGCAGTAGCTTCCTGTGTGTGTGTGTGTGTGTGTGTGTGTGTGTTTTTACTGTTCTTGCTATCATACCCCCAAACAAGAGCCCTCTCAGGAGGGGGAGTGTGTTATAACTAGGAGGAATCTTCCAGCTAACTGTGGCATTATTTCTTGCAAGAGGCAACTGGAACTTAGATCTGAGTGTCAGTATGTAGGGCCATATACCCTGCTTTTCATTTGTGAGTAGACATTTTTTTTATTATGATTATTTCATTTGGTTTTACCTGCAGGTGCAGGTGGGAGTCCCCAGGTAATTCTTTTGCTCTTCTGCCTCAACTCTTCCAATTAGCATGTGCAATGCACCCTCGCCTTTACAGTTCGTTTATAAGCAGCTCGTGCAGATGCCTCGAGATGTATCGCAATTATTAATAGTTTCTTTAGGCGGGTGTGTGCGAATGGAAGAGATGACATTTGGGAGCTTTTGGAATACCTACCTGCGCCTGTGTGGAAGCTGATTTTTTTTTATTTTGATTTTGATTGGGACTCCATGGTTGAGTGGCCCTGCCCCCATCTCTTAAGTCTGTGACCCCCAGATTTCTCATCTGTTGAATGGGGAAGAAATGCCTGTCTTGGGATTGTTGGCATGATAAGCATGCTGGCTTAGTTAGGGTTTCTGTTGCTATGACAACACACCATGACAAAGCAACTCGGGGAGGAAAAGGTTTATGCCACTCACAACTCTCAGGTCATATACTCAATCACTGAGGGAAGTCAGGGCAGGAATTCAAAGGCTGGAGGCGGGAACTTAAGTAGAGACCATGGAGGAATGATGCTCACTGACTTGCCCCATGCT
>NW_004954002.1:0-1218 GCF_000317375.1 Microtus ochrogaster
TAAATGTTAATTTTTGTTTAATACTTTCTATTACTAAGCATGAATTAACAACTAGATGTAAAACTGAGGAATATAATCCTTTTATTAACTATATAAGACTGAGAATATTATAACTCAGTATGACAAACAGAAAGAATGAGACTAAGTAATTTGCCCCAAATAACAAAGCAACTTAATAGTGAATATTTTTTTTCTTGTATGATGGGCAGATTTAAAAACATTAAAGCTATTCAGTATGGCTAGGAATTGGTGGCACATACCATTTTTTTAAAAAAAACAATATTGCTATTGATAACATCCAGATAGATTGGAGCTTTCCCTCCCTCCTCTCCTCCCAATTTCTGTCTCCTGCCACTTCAATTCCCCACCTCCATCCCCATCCATCCTTATTCTTTTCTCTCCAGGAGAGGGTAGGCTACCCATATATAGTCACAACACATGGCAATTGCAGTAAGATGAGACACCTTCCCTCATATAAGGCTGGAAAAGGCAACCCAGCAGGAGGAAAGGGTCCAAAAACATCAGAAACAGATCCACTTCCTCTGTTAGGAGTCCCAGCAAAACACCAATCTAGTAACATAGATACAGAGGACCTTTCAGTCCCTTGTAATCTCTAATGACAACTGGACTAAGCACCAATCTATGAGTATAGCAGAATATCATTAAGAATCAAGGACACTTGCACAATTATGTCCATAGCAGCTTTATTCAAAATAGCCAGAAACTGAAAACAACCTAGATGGACCTAAATAAAAGACTGGATAAAGAAAATATGGATTTTGGATGCTCACCATACTAGACCTGGATGGAGGTGGGTGGTCCTTGGACTTCCCACAGGGCAGGGAACTCTGATTGCTCTTTGGGCTGACGAGGGAGGGGGACTTGATCTGGGGAGGGGGATGGAAATGGGAGACGGTGGAGGGAGGAGGCAGAAATTTTTAATAAATAAATAAATAAAAAGAAAATATGGTACATTTTCACAATGGAGTATTATACAGCTGTTAAAACTAGCATCATGAAATTTGCAGGCAAGTGGATGAAACTAGAGAAAAATCATCCTCAGTGTCATAAGCGAGACTCAGAAAGATAAACATAGTATGCACGAACATATAAGTGGATTTTCGCTGTAATGCAAAGGTTAACAATGTTATAATCCACAGACTCGGGAAGCAAAGTAAGGAGGAGGGTTTAAGTTGGGTGTCATATGAATGTCCTTAG
>NW_004954003.1:0-1218 GCF_000317375.1 Microtus ochrogaster
TCCCCCTCCCTCTCCAGTCCAAAGAGCAGTCAGGGTTCCCTGCCCTGTGGTAAGTCCTAGGTCCTCCCCCCTCCATCCATACCTAGGAAGGTGAACATCCAAACTGGCTAGGCTCCCACAAAGCCAGCACTTTAAGTAGGATCAAAACCCCCTGCCATTGTCCTTGGCTTCTCATCAGTATCTTATTACATCTTTTTTTTGTCCTGTTTGGCTATTCTGTCCTGAAGGCCTGCTCCTTTCTGATGGGAAAAGGAGGTGAGATGAGTAGAGGGAGGGAAACTGTGATCCCCACATATTGTATGAAAGAAGAATTCATTTTCAATTTTACAAAGAAGTTTTGCAAGGTTAATACTCTTCACAAAGCTCCTGAGGTAGTAGTTTATGTATCTAAGCATTGATCCTAAATTCTGTGAGTTCAAAATTTGATCAGCTTTAAATGCTACCTCATGTGAATTCTGTTCTTTAGAAGGGGCATATGTGAGGAAGAAATTGGACTTTCAGTTTCATGACTATTTTCAAATTCAAAAATATCATTTGGTAATAGTAAACTGTAAAAAAATATAATTCTTACAAAGTTTTTATTGGTCAAGAGGCTTCCTTCATTTGTTTTATGTGAATACACTTTATTTTCTGAAGCACATAGAGGAAAGTAGAGGGAATTCCCACATCTATAGCCCTGCACTCAGTCTCTTGCATAATCTTTATTCTGCTGTAGATTGGTACATTTTCGGGAACCAAAGTCTATTTCACTTGACACACACACACAAGTGGAGGGAAAGGAAACTGTGGTCTCTATGTATTGTGTGTAAGAACTCATTTTCAATCTAAAAAGCAGGTTTTACAAGGTTAGTGCTCTTAACAAAGCAGCTCTTGTGGTGGTAGTTTACATATGCTAAGCATTGGTCCTAGATTCTATGAGTTCAAAATTTGATCAGCTTTAAATGCCACAGAGAGAGAGAGAGAGAGAGAGAGAGAGAGAGAGAGAGAGAGAGAGAGAGAGAGAGAGAATGATAATGGGCAACAGATAGAGACAGAGAGAATCAAAAATCCTCCATTTAAGTATTATGCAACTTTGTTTCATTACCTTAAAATACATATAAACATAAATTAGCTTTGTTTGGGTTTTTTTTTTGGAATTATACTACAATTATATCATTATCCCCTTCCTTTCCTTCACTCTAAAGCCTCCTGTATAACTCTCCTTTCTCTTCCTCAAAT
>NW_004954004.1:0-1217 GCF_000317375.1 Microtus ochrogaster
TGTCTGTCTGTCTGTCTCTCTCTCTCTGTGTCTCTGTCTCTGTGTCTCTGTGTCTGTCTCTCTCTCTCTGTCATCTCATGAGTTGAAAATCATCAAAGAACCTTTTTCAGAAAATCATGCCTGTAAAGACAGTTGAAAATCTAGTGGCATGGTGGATTAGACCTTTTACCACATGTACATATGTCATGGTCCACTGCTGGCCAGCTGATCCTCAAGAGACTAGAAATTACTCTGGTACACAAAATCATCTAAGGCAATGATTGTACTTTGTGATTTTATCATAAGATATGTTTTATGGCTCAGCAGTAAAGGCACTTGCTGCAAGATTTGCTGACTAGAAAATGAACTTGGAGGCTACATGGCAGACTAAGAGAACCAGGCACAGAAAGTTCAAATCCTCTACATACACAGCCAGATTTTGGAACTCCAAAGCCGAATAAATGCATAAAGAAATGTTTGATATATTTATTTCAACTTTTCAACATATTACAGATTCTTTGAAAATGCGTTAGATTCCCATTACCTAGAAAGAAAATTCCATGCACCTTTATCCCCATCAAGCAAAGATCCTCTGCAAATAATATTCAGTTCTCTGAGCTGTGGTCCCGTTCTGTCCCCTAGTGTCACCTGAACCTCCTAACAGTACAACTTCACCAGAGTACCAGCGAAAGCATCCAATTAGGAAGGTGAAGGTAAGAGGTTCTTTCTTTTCTCTAAGGTAGAAAGCTCCTTCAGTGGTGCCCTTATATTTCAGTGGGTATCACATTTGAAACCTGAAACTGGTCTGAGACAGCATGGATATTAGAGGTCCATTTAGCTAGAGGAGGACTGTAACTGTACCAAATTGGTCTTGATTCAAGACGGCATATGCCACTTATGTCTCAACTTTGGGTCCTGCTTTATGAGCAATCCCATCAAGGTGTCTACCTCGAATTTACACAAGTCGCCATGTTTTAAAAATGTTACTGGCTGAACACTGAACATCCTCAAGCTCGAAACACTAAGTTTCTAATACCTCAAACATGTGTCATATATTCAAGTTATTTCTCAACCATAGTGGTAAAGGTTGTGCACCCCTCTCGAGGCGACAAGTTTGCCTGATGTGCCATTGAATCAGAAAAAGGATGAAAGTTGCTAGCTTTTGTCACAAAGGACAGAGTCTGACATTTTCTGTGACACCATCATATAATGTACCCATTAATAATCTTTGCTGTCTT
>NW_004954005.1:0-1217 GCF_000317375.1 Microtus ochrogaster
GCCAGAAGAGGGCACCAGATCTCATTACAGATGGCTGTGAGCCACCATGTGGTTGCTGGGAATTGAACTCAGGACCTCTGGAAGAACAGTCAGTGCTCTTAACCTCTGAGCCATCCCTCCAGCCCATGGCACATGACTTTAATCCCAGCAGAGATTAAAGAGAATTCTGTGAATTCGAGGCCAGGCTGGTGTATGCAGAGAGTTCCAGGACAGTCAGGGCTACATTAAAATAGCCCTGTCTTGAAAAACCAATCAATAAATAAAGAATTTCCAAAGAATCTGAAAATAGAAACTTTAAAAGTTAGAGGAGAAGGGGCTGGAGAAATGGCTCAGCGGCTAAGAGCACTGGCTGCTCTTCCAGAGGACCTGGGTTCAATTCCCAGCACCCACATGGCAGCTCACAACTGTCTGAAACTCCAGTTCTAGGGGATCTGACACCCTCATATAGACATACATACAGGCAAACACCAATGCACATAAAATAAAATCAACAGAATACAAATAAGGAATTTTAGCAGAATGACTAAGTCAGTGACCAACTCAGTGGAACGTGAGATGATTATAAAAGGCAGCAGGGGAAAAATGGCTACATTACAGGTGGATGGTACAGTGTTCCAGGAAAAGAGCCAAAATACAAAACTGCCCCTGTGAAGTTGCAAGTGAGTATAAAGTCGGAAAAAATAAAGATAAGAAAAAAAAAGAAGTCAAGAGCAATCATGCTCCTACGGAAGGAATGTAGACGAAGCCCCCCCCCCAATTGATGTTCCTTATTGTTCTTACTAATTCACGTCATTGTCAAAAACATTTCCAGAGAGCAGACAAAGTGCCTTGGCCACCACATCCTTGTCCAGTAAGCTCTGCTGACCTAGGTCCACAAACCAGAGGGAAGGGAGCCTCGTCAGAGCGCGAGCCGCGTCCCTTTCCACACTCAGCCGTTCTCCCACAGCCCTCTGCCCAGCCTAGGCACGGGCCATGATGCCCCTACCATCCTCTGCCGCTGCAGGATGGTGCTCCAGCCCATGTGAACTCGTTCTCTCTGGGGCGGGAACTCTGCTCCCCCATCTCTACCTGTCTCCGACCTGCACGGACACGCTCTAACACCCCATTATTCCCTACCCATTAACTTACTGCCCAGGTTTTCTGCAGCCATCTGCAGGCTGGGCTTTGGCTTGAGGGCCTGAGCATTCCTACTGAAGAAAGTCTAGTCACAGCTGGAT
>NW_004954006.1:0-1216 GCF_000317375.1 Microtus ochrogaster
CTAGGCTCCCACAAAGCCAGTGCGTGCAGTAGGATCAGAAACCCATTGCCATTGTTCTTGAGTTCTCAGTAGTCCTCATTGTCCACTATGTTCAGAGAGTCCAGTTTTATCCCTCTAAATAAGATAAACTCATAACCTATAACTTTGAGCCACTGAGTGTACCCAAATGGGTGTAGGAGGTCCTTCTGTCTATGTGTTGCTTTTATTGGTTAATGAATAAAGAGCTGGCTTGGCCTATACAATGGGAGGAGGAAGGCGGAGTTAGAGAGATGCATGGAGCCACCACCAGAGTCAGACATGCCAAAATATTTTTGGTAAGCCACTGCCATGGGGCGATATACATATTAATAGAAATGGGTTAATTAATGTAGTTTCTCTGTGAGTATTTCAGGTCTAAGCTAGTCAGGCAGCCAGGAACCAAAAAGTGGCCTCTGTACTACACCAAATAAGTCATAATTTGCATTTATCTATGATCTCTTTTTCTGCAGAAGTAGTTTTAGCTATACTCTTCCTCTCTACCATGACGGTGGTTAAGAATGAATTTAAACTCTTATGTGAGGCTACAAGTTTTGGTTTTTTTTAATTTTGTATCTATGTTTACACTTCATTTTATTTTAATGTGCTCTGAGTGTATTCTAAAAATATGTCCCTAACATCTTGGATGTTTTCTTCACTGTTATTTGCTAGACTTCATCTAAGAGATACCAAAGTATGTTGCTTTATTCTCCCAAGTTCTTTCTTACTTTCACAGTTAGTAGACAAGAAAGTACTGCTATTCCTTGAATAGAACTGTAATCTCCATAGCTATGGGATTTTACATAGCGCATCCTCTTTGTGTTGTCAAAACACTCTCACTTCCGCTTGGGAGCTCTTCTACCTGCTCGCATCAGCATTGTTCCTATGTGCAGACAAACCGAAATGGTGCCAAGTAGGATCCAGAGGAAGATTCTTCACAGATACGATAGATTTAAGTAGGATTAACTGAGAATTCTTGGCCATTTTAACAATCTGGACTGGATATAAGGGAGCTTTGACATACATTCTTTTTTTTAAAATATTTATTTATTTATTATGTATACAATATTCTGTCTGTGTGTGTCTGCAGGCCAGAAGAGGGCACTAAATCTTATTACAGATGGTTGTGAGCCACCATGTGGTTGCTGGGAATTGAACTCATGACCTTTGGAAGAGCAGGCAATGCTCTTAACCACTGAGC
>NW_004954007.1:0-1216 GCF_000317375.1 Microtus ochrogaster
GTGAGTTCGAGACCAGCCTGGTCTACAGAGCTAGTTCCAGGACAGGCTCCAAAGCCACAGAGAAACCCTGTCTCGAAAAAGCAAAAAAAAAAACATGTGTGTCACAACCCCTGACCCTTTCATAGGGGTCACCTAAAACCATTGGAAACACAGATGTTTAGATCATAATTCACAACAGTAGCAAAATTACTGTTACAAAGCTGCAAAGAAAGTGATTTTATGGTTGGGGTCACCACAACATGAGGAACTGTATTAAAGGGTCGTAGCATTAGGGAGGTTGAGAACCTCTGTTTTAGAGTTGGTCGGATAGCCAAACTTGGTGGCACACTTCAAATCCCAGCACTTGGGAGGTTGGCAGGAAATATGAAGTTCAAGGCTAGCCTTGACTACAGAGTAACTAGAGGCAAGTCTGGCCTGCATGAGCTCATCTCAACCTAATTCAACCCAACCCAAAATTAAGTTAGCAAGACGTGTGTGCGTGTCAGAGAGAGAGAGAGACAGAGACAAGAGCAAGAGACTGGGGATTGAGACCAGAGCTTTGAGGAAGCTAAGCAATTACTCTAAAACAGAGCTGCTGTAACTCCAGCTTCCTCTTTTGAGCAGGGTTTTCACTAAGGTTCCTAGGCTAGCCTTAAACTCACTCTGTAGTCCAAAACGCGTAGAACTTGTGATTCTCTCCTAGGCCTGTGCCACTAGGTCTTTCTCAGGTTTCGCTTTCTAAATGATAGAAAAATTAGTTGAACATTTACTCCATCAGTCAAAAGAGAGGCTAAAATTGAGGGTTTTTTTTTTTTCTTCTCTTGTTTTTTTCAGGACAGCGTTTCTCTGTGTAACAGTTCTGGCTGTCCTGAAACTTGCTTTGTAGACCAGGCTGGCCCCAAACTCACAGAGATCTGTCAGCCTATGCCTCCCAAGTGCTGGAGTTAAAGGCGTGCGCCACTGCCACCCGACATGAAATCGAGTTTTGAATTTTAGTGAAAATAGACTGTGATACAGATGTGCTTGAAACTTCACAAAGCTGTTGAGGCTGTCGTGTGGCCAAATAATAGGTGGTGTTTTGGGTTTGATTTGAGATAGGGTCTCAATAAGCAGCTCTGGCTGTCCTGGAACTATTTAGAACAGGCTGGCCTTGAACTTGCAGAGATCCTCCTGCCTCTGCCTTCCCAATGCTGATATTAAAGTGATGAACCACATCCCCAGCGGTAGTCTTTTTTTT
>NW_004954008.1:0-1216 GCF_000317375.1 Microtus ochrogaster
TTATATAACTCAGATTCAATTGGTTAACTCATTCTCCTAGTATGAGATCTTCTCTTTTGTTATTTATTTTTTATTCTTTGGAAATTTCTTTTATGTGTGGTACGTGATATGATCATACATACTGCGAGTTCACTCAGTCCCTACACGCTCTGGTCCCCTCCTTTTCTCAACTTCCTGTCCTCTTTGCATCTCCCACTGAATCCAATTAGTTCTATGTAATATGAAATCATGCCTCATAACTGTTCAGAAATGAAATTCATAATTCAAAGACTCATGGCAAATAAAAAATTCAACCACCTACAGATGGTTTAACTTAAGGATTCTGCCAAATAACTTTTTTAATTAAGACCAATTTACCACAATCTTCCAGAAAAATTATAAGATAGAAAGCATCTCAATTAATTTAGTAAAATTTTCTTTGCTCTAATAGCAAACCTATGCAAAAATATGGAAATAATAAGTTACATATTTATGTACCCTTTGAATGCAAGTTTTAAATATATACCAAAACAAAATATATTAGCAAGTACAATTTGCCACTATATATGTAGCGAAGTATAAACCGCACTTCAACTGAGATTCATTCCCACGATGTAAGGAAGTTCAATATTTAAAACTGATATCTCGTAGTCCACCATATTAAAAGGGAGAGAAAGAAAACATTGATCCTACTTCAGGATAGTACCCTTTTATGTATGGATACCCAGGCGGTCTTCTCCAGCTTGAAATGAACAAAAGCGTACATCTCCAGCTGGCACTAACATATCTCGTGGTGAAATACTTTGTTTCAGTTGGGAAACATCAAGAATATTTCTTCTCCGTACTCTTATTAAAAGAGACCGGTCCTGAACACTGGAATAAGGCAAGAAAAGAAAGTAAAGACAATGAGGTAAGATAGAAAAGAATATAAACAATTTCTACTCGCAGATATCATGAAAAGCCTAGACTAACAACAAAAGTGCAATTCTTGAACTTGTAAGTTCAGGCAGATTGCATGATATGCAAAAAGGCTTACTGTATTTGTATAAACTAATAATAATGTGCACATTTATACTGGCGTTAAAACTATAGTGCCATTTACAGCCATGTAAGAGGATGAACTACTTAGCTGTAAAACATAAGAAGATTGTGCGCACTTGCGAGCATGCTTGTGCGTGTGTATGTGTGTGTGTGTGCACGTGTGCAAAGGCACATACACTGGGGAGCCCTGGTTTTG
>NW_004954009.1:0-1216 GCF_000317375.1 Microtus ochrogaster
CCTTGAGTGCCATTCTTCAAGATCCTAACTAACACTGATTATTTATTAAATAATAGATTTTTTTTTTTTGGTTTTTCGAGACAGGGTTTCTCTGTGGCTTTGGAGCCTGTCCTGGAACTAGCCTTGTAGACCAAGCTGGTCTCGAACTCACAGAGATCCGCCTGCCTCTGCCTCCCAAGTGCTGGGATTAAAGGCGTGCGCCACCACCACCCGGCAATAATAGATATTTTTACATACTTTCATTTTTAATTTATGTCTATGAGTATGTGCCTTCATAAGTTTACATGCACCATATCCAAAAAAGAACGCACATAGGCCAGAATTGCAGGTGATTGTAAGCTGCTGGTACTGCTGAAGAAAAACACCTAGGTCCTGACGGGTGCTGCTGCAGAACGAACCCTGGTCCTGATGGTGCTGGTGCAAAATTAACCCTGGTCCTGATGGGGCTGATGAGGAAGCAGTCCTGGTTTTCCTGGTGCTCTTGAGGAAGGATCCCAGGTCCCCTGCAAGAGCAGTAATGCTCTGAAATCTTGAGCCATTTCTCCAGCCCTGCTTGTTTGTTTGCTTTCATTTTTGAGGTGGGTTTCTCACTGGTCTCGAACTCACCAATTGGGTTATGCTTGTTGTCCAGGGATCCTCCTAATGCCGTTTCCCAGGATGGAGTTTCCAGATCCAAGCAGCTACTCTCATTCTTACATTATTTGTTGCTTTTAGTGTTGGTTCCAGCAATCAATCTGAGAAACACCTCATCTACCAATGCAAGTACCTGAGCTCTTTGCAACCCCCATGGGGGCGGGAGGGGGACCCAGTCCTTACCTATGGTCCTCGTAGGATTCTTCTTACCATTGCTAAGCAGAGAAAAGGGCCTTCCTTTGGCCTCTAGAGTGGCCCTCAGCTGAGTGAGATGTGACACCAGGGGACGGTAAGGGGACAGGCAAGTACTTGTCCTATCCGAATGTGGTTTCTGTCAGTTTCACACAGTTTCTTTACAATACTCTGAAGCTGGCAGGGCTTTCGGGCAGATGGCATGGAGGATAGAGAGTGTCCAGTTTCCTGCTGGCTGCCTCTCTTCCTCACAAAGGTCAGCACTGGGAGCAATCAATTAAGCCATATGGGGCTCCTGCAAATCAGTCCCCATTTGTCTTGGCACTTTTAAAGATAATGCAACCCAGAATAGAAAAAGGAGGAAGAAGAAAGGGAGGGAGGGAGGGAGGGA
>NW_004954010.1:0-1216 GCF_000317375.1 Microtus ochrogaster
CTTGCCTATTAAAGAATAAGCTTTGCTTGTGGGAGGAAGGGAAGGCGGAAAAGAGGGTTGCGGGGAGGGGGGTCAACACTGACATATCCATTACCTAAATTGTAAACCGACCGTTGATGACATCTTGTCGTAGCTGCAAAGCATCCTTTGCCTCACAGAATGACTCGGGTGTGATCGCTGTGCACCTAAGAACAGCCTCGGGGATCCCAACGACCAGCTAAGTTCCTCCCCGAGATGTTGGCATCAGCTTGCCAGCTGATTCATCCGCCATCTGTGGGCGTTAGATTTATAACCCGGGTCTGACAAACAGTTTGAATCCTGGGTGGTGGTGATGCTCATCCAAGGTTCCCCTTCCATTGCTGGCTGGCTAGTCAACCCTTACACAATCTACCTGAGATGTTTCTTCAAGTAAGTCTTTCTCGAAGTTAGAAGACCTCTTTATTCTCTCTCTTGACTCCCCGCTCTCTTCCCACTCTTTCTTAGGGACTAGAGGGTGCAGCCAGGGTCCTTCATGTGCTGAGTAAGTGCTCTACCAGCCCTTCCCTGCCTTTTCCTGGATCACATGATATCCAGTTCAAACACAGTTCTGCCTGCATCGTAGCATCCATTCAACAGATCTGGCAGAAATAAGGGTATTCTAAAGAGAACGTGTGTGTGTGCGTGCGTGTGTGTGCGTGTGTGTGTGTAAAAGAGAGGAGAGAGAATCTTAGACTAATAAAACAATAGACAACCCCCCTTAAATAATGGAATTTCCCACAGAAGATTCCTGATGGGAAAAGGGAAAGGCCTCAGCCTGAAGAGGAATTTGTCTTCCAGAAGGAGAATTCACACAGTTCTACCTAGTCAGACCACCTTAAAGGATGAGATTGAAGCCCAGTGTTGGGAACCACACCTTGATCTGGCCCTACATTTAAGCGGTAATCTCACTTCAGGACCTCGACCCCAAAGAGCCATTTGTGGGGAGGTTAACTGTTGTGGGGTATTTGTACACTGTGTGAAGATGTGTCACTGTGACTGGTTTAATAAAAGAGCTGAATGGTCAATCCCTAGGGGAAAGGTTAGCGAGAATCCTGGGAATCGAGAGGACTCTGGGAAAAAGAAAGGCAGAGCAGTCAGCCAGACAAGGAGAGGAAATAGGTGCAAAATGGGAGATAAACGCCACGTGGTAGAACATAGGTTAATAAAAACATGGGTTCGTTTAAGTTATAAGAGCTAG
>NW_004954011.1:0-1216 GCF_000317375.1 Microtus ochrogaster
CTTTAATTTGATGTTAGCTGTTGGCTTGCTGTAAATAGCTTTTATTATATTTAGGTATGACCCTTGTATCCCTAATCTCTCCAATACTTTTATCATAAAGGGATGTTGGATTTTGTCAAATGCTTTTTCAGCATCTACTGAAATGATCATATTTTTTTTCTTTCAGCTTATTTATATGACAGATACATTGATAGATTTTCGTATGTTGAACCAGCCCTGCATCTCTGGGATGAAGCCAACTTGATCAAAATGGATAATTTTTCTAATGTGTTCTTGGATTCGGTTTGCCAGTATTTTATTGAGGATTTTTGCATCGATGTTCATGAGTAACAAGTAATTCTCTTTCTTGGTTGAGTCTTTGTGTGGTTTTGGTATCATAGTAACTGTAGCTTCATAATAGGAATTTGGCAATTACTCTTCTATTTCTATATTGTGAAATACATTAAGTAGTATAGGTATTAGGTTTTCTTGGAAATTCTGGTAGAATTCCTCATTGAAACCATCTGGTCCTGGGCTTTTTTTGATATGGAGGTTTTTGGTAACAGTTTCTAATTCTTCGTGACTAACAGGTCTATTTAGATTGTTCACCTATTCCTGGTTTAACTTTGGTATATGGTATTTATCTAAAAAAGTGTCCATTTCTTTTACATTTTCCAGTTTTGTGGCATACAGCCTTTTGCAGTAAGATCTAATGATTCTATGAATTTCCTCTATGTTTGTGGTTATGTTTCCCTTTTCATTTCTGATCTTATTAATTTTCATATTCACTCTCTGCCTTTTGATTAGTTTGGATAGGGGTTTATCAATCTTGCTGATTGTCTCCAGGAACCAGCTTTTTGTTTCATTGATTCTTTGGATGGTTTACTGTGATTTTATTTTGCTGATTTGAGCCCTCAGTTTGATTATTTCCAGTCTTCTACTCCTCCTAGGTGAGTCTGCTTCCTTTTTTTTCTAGAGCTTTCAGGTAGGCTGTTAAGTCTCCAATGTGTGTTTTCTCTATTTTCTTTAAGTGGGCAGTTAGTGCTATGAACTTTCCTTTGCAGCTCTTAATATTCTTTCTTTATTCTGTATACTTTGTGTTTTGATTATTATATGGAGAGGGGATTTTTTTTTGATTCAGTCTATTCGGTGTTTTGTATGCTTCTTGAACCTTCATAGGTATATCTTTCTTTAGGTTGGGAAAGTTTTCTTCTATAATTTTATTAAATATATTTTC
>NW_004954012.1:0-1216 GCF_000317375.1 Microtus ochrogaster
TAGACCAGGCTGGTCTCAAACTCACAGAGATCCACCTGCCTCTGCCTCCCGAGTGCTGGGATTAAAGGCGTGCGCCACCACCGCCCGGCAACAACAGCAAATCTTAATTACCCGTTACGGACTCAATAAACATCCCTGCTTATCCCACATGACAAAAGAGAGACTTCATTTCATGCCGTTTTGGACTGAATGTTGGGAGTTTCGGTGCTAAAAATTAGGATCCCATAAAGTGCTCCCCACCCTCGTTTCTTGGATGCGCTCGCAAGAAGAAACCCTTCGTCTTGTCCCAAATGTGAAAACTGAGCGAGAGGTGGGTGGTGCGGTTGAGTACCGTGCGTGCGGGAAAACTTGAGTCCGCTGCTGAGAGACACACACACATTGCGGATTAAGGAGCCAGGAGTGGAAATGTGGTCCTGGGGCTCTCTGGGCTCTCTGACTGCTTCCTGGGGTCCCTACCACTCGGTCCCACTCGGCCCCGCGCCCAGCGAGTGTTACAGTCACAGCGAGCGAGCGTGCAAGCGATCCACTTACTTCTTGAAAAGGTTGTAGATCAGGAAGATGGCTCTCTCCAGCAGGTGTGCTCTCTGGGTGGGGATGGGGTCGCCTTCGTAAGTCATTTTGGTCGATTGCTCCTCCAGCTTCTCCAGTTGTCGTCTGAGTTGGAAAAGACTTTCTGCCAACAGGGTAAAGCTATTGAACAGCAAATGACAGGTGTTTGTCCCCACTTAGCGACTGAGCTGGTTTAGCAACTAAATAATAAAATGATTAAGTGGTTGAATTAAAGAAATCATTGAATTCCGATGATGATTTATGACAAGTCTTTATTGTCTTTTCCTCAACCTTCTCTTCTTTTTAATATGTATCGTGTTAGATATCTTCTAATTTGGGCTTTTAATTTACAGACATCCTTTATGAGTTATCGTCAACATCTGGAACCAAATCCCTTTTAATTGGCCTTGAGATCCTGTTAAGTGTGTGTATGAAGAATTTGGAGAGAAACCAACTTAAAGTGTAGGGTACAAGGTGTGGAGACTGTGTGGAAACCCACCCCTCCCCACCCCCCCACTGCACACATTTGTTGTTCCTGAGGGGTTTTTTTTTGTTTTTTTGGTTTTGTTTTTTTGGTTTTTTTTTTTTTTTGGTTTTTCGAGACAGGGTTTCTCTGTGGCTTTGGAGCCTGTCCTGGCACTAGCTCTGTAGACCAGGCTGGTCTCGA
>NW_004954013.1:0-1215 GCF_000317375.1 Microtus ochrogaster
GCTTCTGATGGAATTTCAAACTGTCCTGAGGCTGTGGCTTGAGCCAGAATTTTCAGACTGTTCCAAACCTGTTTCCAGTATGCTAACCACAGGTGGTCCCTCAGAACCTGTAAAGAAAACAAAAGAGGTGTCACCCAGCCTGTACTCCTCTCATTCCTCCCAGCCATTGATAAGCACTCCAAACTTTCCTGGTACAGACAACATTCTAATTTCAGCAAGTTACAGAAAAGATTACATGGGCCCTTATCATCAACAATAAACTGGTATGTCAGGTCAAAAGACACACAAGACAAATAAGGAATTGTAGTGCCTATTAGCATACCAAAGTGCATGTTGACCTCCAAGCTCTCTGGCCAAGTGTCTGTTGGAGAGTCCACAGAGATATTCAGTGTCCTGGCTCCTTTCAGTTCTTCTCCCCAAATTTCTCCAGGTTATACATTTCCTTTCCCCAGATTCTGATTCCTATATAACCTTGTTATTCTCTTGACTCTCTTGGTCTTCTTGGTGACTCTTTCTCTCTTGGCTTTCTCTCTGTTGATCCTGCTTTCTTGCTCCCCAAATCATGTCCTGGCCAATTCTGCTGGTCATGTTTAGTCTACTATTTTCTCTCCCTGTTCTAGACTTTCCCAGATGCCTCTTGCTGTATTCTCCATTTTATCTATCAGGAAAAACTTCCCCTTAACCATAAAAATATAAAAACAATATTGTATTTTTTCACCCATTTTCACATTCTGATTTAAATATAAGTGTCTTTATGACAGCGTTATCTTATACCAATTGGCCTGTATTAATTCGATCCGCCTTCAGACATGCAAGTAGAAGGGCACTATGTGGAAAAAGAATGTAATAATAGGAACAAAAGCACAGGACTTGGCAGTGGATGAGCAAACTGAGTAAATTACAATGTTGTGCATGTATATATCAGAGTTTCATAATGATGCCAATAATTTTATATGCCCACTAAACATTTTTACCAAAAAGAATTGAAAGTGAAATTCAAGTATAATATTCTGAGTAAAAATGTAAGTTTATAAAAGTCTTACACCATAGGCTATTTGAATGAGGTTTGAAAGTCTCTATAAATACAATTTATTTATTCCTTTTGCCCGAATGTCACAGAGTAAAAATACAGTTTATTGTAGATTTTTTTTACATTTCCAGTCTATGACTGGCTGTTGGAATAATACCTGATCTAATAATTCATTTAAAAAAAAA
>NW_004954014.1:0-1215 GCF_000317375.1 Microtus ochrogaster
GAAACCCTGTCTCGAAAAACAAAAAAAAAAAAAAAAAAAAAAACCAAAAAAAAGAAAAAAGAAAAAAGAAAGAAAAAGCAGTACCCAGTAAACAGTCCAGGGAAAAAGCTAAAGGACTAGGTGAGCTCGAGCGACTGGGTTATCTTGCATTTCTCTTCACTAATTAAGAAGGAAATGCTTAAGTGACTTTCAGCCGTTTTAGATTTCTCTGTTGAGAGTTTTCTGTTTAGGTCTATACTAAATTTTTATTGGATTATTTGTCCTTTTGATGACCAATTTCTCGAGTTCTTTGTATATTTTGTATATCTGTATGATTTGAGTTGTTGAAGATCATGAAGAAATGCAAATCAAAACAACTCTGAGAATTCTATCTGACACCTGCAAGAATGCCTAAAGTCAAAACCACTGATGACAACTTATGCTGGAGGGGATGTGGGGTAAAGGGAACACACCTGCATTTCTGGTGGGAGTGCAAACTGGTATAGCCCCTTTGGATATCTGTATGGCGATTTCTCAGAAAATTAGGAAACAACCTTCAACAAGACCCAGCAATACTACATTTGGGTATATACCCAAAGGATGCTCAATCATACCACAAGGACATGTGCTCAACTATGTTCTTAGCAGCATTGTTTGTCATAGCCAGAACCTGGAAACAACCTAAATGCCCCTCGACCAAAGAATGGATAAGGAAAAATGTGGTACATTTACACAATGGAAATTTTTTTCTACACAGCAGAAAAAAATAACCACATCTTGAAATTTGCAGGCAAATGGATG
Organism: Microtus ochrogaster; assembly: GCF_000317375.1. Taxonomy (NCBI): domain Eukaryota; kingdom Metazoa; phylum Chordata; class Mammalia; order Rodentia; family Cricetidae; genus Microtus; species Microtus ochrogaster. The sequence goes on from NW_004954014.1 coordinate 781, forward strand.
GAGCAAACATCATACTGAGTGAGGTAACCCAGACCCAGATAAATATCATATGTATTCACTCATAAGTGGTTTTTAAACATAAAGCAAAGAGAACCAGCCTAGAAATCACAATCCCAAGGAACCTAGACAACAATGAGGACATTAAGAGAGACATACATGGATCTAATCTACATGGGTAATAGAAAAAGACAAGATCTCCTGAGTAAATTGGGAGCATGGGGACCATGGGAGAGGGCAGAAGGGGAGCGGAGAGGAAGGGAGAAAAGAGAGAAAAATGTATAGCTCAATAAAATCAATAAAATAAGAGAAGGAAATGCAGGTCTTGGTGAAGTTTGAAGCACTATTTTTTTTTTTTTTTTTTTTGGTTTTTCGAGACAGGGTTTCTCTGTGGTTTTGGAGCCTGTCCTGGAACTAGCTCTTGTAGACCAGGCTGGT
>NW_004954015.1:0-1215 GCF_000317375.1 Microtus ochrogaster
CTCTTGCTCTGGCTTCTGGCTCAGCTTCCGGAGACTAGGCTCCTTTCCTGATTGTTCAGCGGGCTGTTGTCTGGGACGGTGATCTGTAAGTTTTTCCCCTTTAAATAAATAACCTTTCTATTAATCATAATTCCAAACTGGTGTGGAATTGTTTGTGACTTACGCCTCATCTGGCGCCCGAATGTTTGGTTTTAGGACCCCTTCTTCCCCCCCCCCTGGGCTGCCTGCTGCCAGTTTGGAATGAGCCCTTCCTCAGCCACGGCCTGTGCCCTGCCTCCCCACGTGGATTTAAACTCCACAGGCCCGCATAGTCTCTGCCTGTTTGGTTTGCTCTTTTCTGAGTCGTTTTTAAATCTCCCTTGCAAGCCCAGCGCTTAAGTGGCGTGAACCAGAGTGCAAGCGGTTGCTGAAAGCTGCAACCCCTCAGGGTGACTCTGTCACAAGTGGCATATGCGGCTTCCGGGTTGCTCTTCTCTACCCCTGGATTCTGGGTTTCTGGTTCGGTGTATGGAATTGATTTTTTTTTCTTATTTTTTGAGACAGGGTTTCTCTGTGGTTTTGGAGGCTGTCCTGGAACTAGCTCTTATAGACCAGGCTGGTCTCAAACTCACATAGATCCACTTGCCTCTGCCTCCCGAGTGCTCGGATTAAAGGCGTGCACCATCACTGACAGGCTGGAATTGATTTAATTACATTTACTTTGTTGAGAAACTCGCATTTCCCAGTTTTTAACAACTACTAAGGCAGACACTGAAACAGGACCCCTTTTTCGTCACCTTTGCAGTGGTTCTAGTTGTGACTTGGTAACAGTGCCACCTGCTGGATAATAGGTAATACGGCAGTTTTTGTTTCCATTGCAAATTTTACTGCTTTGTTTACTAATACAATGGATTATATCATGCAAGGTTTATATGATTTTGGGGATACCTTAATTTACTTGTTACTAGGTTTCAGTTTTCTTTTCTATATTCTATTATTAAGGAAGAATATGGCACTTCTAAGAACAATAGAATCTTTATGGACTAATAATGAACAACTAGTTGAAAGGATTAAAATGATTGAAAATCAGAGATTATCTGAGCAAGTGGATACTATGATAGACAAAATTGACTCCATATCCAAGGGTACTATGAAATTACCTGAAAGGGTTCAGGCTGTTAAATTTGACGTTCAGACATTATCACAAAGTTTTGATAAGGTAACAGACAGAATGTA
>NW_004954016.1:0-1215 GCF_000317375.1 Microtus ochrogaster
CCTACTCAGTCACCTGGGCCATGTCTCCCAGCTCATAAGCTGTCCCACTCAGCCTGCCCAATCCCTGTAGCCCTCTTGACCCCTCCCCAACCTTGCACTCTGGGGCCTTGCTCAGTCCCATTTAGAAGCAAAGCTCCTGAGATCAACCCACAGGTTTCCCTCGGTCCTGCCTCTTTGAGATTCCCACTGTCCTGGTGCATGAGCTAAGTAAGTTTCCTCTCGGATCCCTATCACAACTGGGGAGACTCATAACAGAGTTACTCAATGGCAAATCATCCATGCAGGTACTCTCCCACCCTGGGAGCCTCCTTCTCCTCAGCGAGTGGTCATGCCTATCTAGGCCCCACCTCCCAATGCACATCTCTCTGAGGGGCTGCAAAGGCATACACGCCCAGGATTAAGTGGCCTAAAGTGGCACTTGTGAGATCTGGATGCAGAAGTTGCCCAGACGTCGGATGCAGAAGGGGCCCAGTCCTGCCCCACCCCCTGCAGACAGGCATTTCTGTCGAGGCAAGGCCCTTGGGTGCATGTCAGTGGGCCCCAGATGTCCCTTGAGGACTCCAGCTGGACACAAGGAGGAAAACATGGACAGTCACTACTTCCCCTTCTGTACCTCACTGCCACACCCAGCTCTCTTCAAACCTGCCTTCCTCTACTGCCTTCAGCGTCCTATTTCACTACCAGGCAAAAGTGGGTCTTTCAAACTTCACCTCACAGATAAACCTTGGCCCTTCCTCCTCAAGATCCCACTCTCCTCCCGCAAAGGGCTGTACATCCCTGCTGACCTGGGCTTGCGATCGAGTCTGCTATTTACCCTGTCCACTCACCTCGGTGACCACACTTGAGAATGCCCCTCTGAGAGGCTCCTTTCCCGTCCCCGTCAGACAGAGGCCCCACCTCTGGCACTCCTGAGGCTGCCTGCAGGCCCTCGCACAGCTGTGACGCTGTCACCCATTCCCGACTCGGGCCCTACAGTTGCCTATGTGCTTGATTAAAGTGCCCAGAGTTCCCTTTCAGACCGGTGAGCCTGTCGAACTCTTGCCAGTGGAAGGGACCCAGTTGTCCCGTCAGGACCCAGAGACCCCAGGAAGGAAAGGAACAAAAAACGGCAGACATGGAGAGTCCCTACCGCCTCTCTCAGGCCCCTGACTCTGCCCCGCCCAGTGTTCTAGGGCCCAGCTGCCTTCATCACCTCTTTTCATTCTTGCCGCTGGC
>NW_004954017.1:0-1215 GCF_000317375.1 Microtus ochrogaster
ATGAAAATGTCTGCTGGATACCATGGGTCTGAAGGCCAAAGATGGAAGCCCCAACGGTACAGAGGAACTTTGGGTGACTGTACGGGCAACAGGATGTCTCTGTCATTTCTAGAGTTTTGGACTTCGTGTTTGCTTGGTAATATTATATTCTTCTGGAGTCTTTGATGGAATTGAAGAATGGTTAGTTATAGTTATAGTTTTCCTTGGTTATGATAAAAGATAAAGTAGATATAAATATTGTAACTGTATTTCTTGCTTGAAATCTGTTTTCTTATATGTAATCTTACTATGTTAAAATGAAAGCCTTTCTTTTTTGTTTAAACAGAAAAAGGGGAAATGATGGGGAGATTCTTCTGTTTTGCGTTAATTTCATTGGTTAAATAAAGAGACTGCCTTGGCCCTTTAATAGGACAGAAAATTAGGTAGGTGGAATAAACAGAACAGAATGCTGGGAGAAAGAAGCTGAGTCAAGGAGTCTCCATGATTCTCACTCCCGACACAGCCACAGGTTAAGATCTTCTCTGGTAAACCACCTCGTGGGCTACACAGATTATTAGAAATGGGTTAGGTCAATATGTAAGAGCTAGCCAATAAGAGGCTGGAACTAATGGGCTGGGAAGTGTTTAAAAGAACACAGTTTCTATGTACTTATTTTGGGGTATAAGCTAGCCATGAAGGAGGCCTGGTGCTGGGGACGCAGCCTCGCTGCTCCTATTACAACAGAATGGCACCCAGACGTGATGGACTAATCCACGTAAAAACCAGAGAAGGCTTAAAAATAAGGAAAAGAGAGTTTAACACAGATTTTTGCTGTTTGTGGGTGGCATGCCGCAGAGAGAAATTGTCCTGACTCAGCAGCAGGAAAAAAACTTGCTGTTTTAAAATGCTGGCTTTCTGGGCTGTGCGGCCATCGTGATCTCTGTCTGGCTCCTGCGGGAGACAGAGCTTTTGAATGGAGCATTTAGAGTAAAGTGCTATGGCTTGCTTGATGGCAATGCTGAACTGAGCTGGTCTCAAGCTGGAACTACCATACTTACCATAAAAACAGCCCAGTTAAGGTTTCCACTGGGCAGGACACAGGTGGTACCGTATTACCTGTACATGGTGCAACTTAAGTTTTTAAGAACTGCTTAACATTTTAAAAAATGTTCCTGGATAGTAAAAAAAAAATACAGATTAACAATAAAACAGATTCAGACACTGTTGGATGAATGT
>NW_004954018.1:0-1214 GCF_000317375.1 Microtus ochrogaster
GAGAGAGGAAGTTAGGAGGAGAATTCAGTAAGGTAGGGATCTGGGAGGAGTTGGCTGGACAGGGAAGAATAAGGAGTGGATTGGAATATACATGTATCTGCCTTTGATATCAGCACTTGGGAGACAGAGGCAAGTGCATCTTTGTGAATTTGATGCCAGCCTGGTCTACAGAGCAAGTTTCAGGACAGCCAGGGCTGATGGAGGAAGGTCATTGGTTAATTAAATAAAGAAGCTGAAAAAAATATACATATACACCACCAGGCGGTGGTGGCACACGCCTTTAATCCCAGCACTCGGGAGGCAGAGGCAGGCGGATCTCTGTGAGTTAGAGACCATCCTGGTCTACAAGAGCTAGTTCCAGGACAGGCTCCAAAACCACAGAGAAACCCTGTCTCGAAAAAACAAAACAAAACAAAACAAAAAAAAGCTGCTTGCCCTGATAGGTTAAACATAGGTGGGAGGAGTAAACAGAACAGAATGCTGGGAGGAAGAGGAAGTGAGGTCAGACTCGACAGCTCTCCTCTCGGGGCAGATGCCTCAGAGAGATGCCATGCTCCCATCTCCAGGGCAGATGCGAGAGCTCTGCTCTCTGAGGCACACGCGATGAAGCTCCGACCCAGGATGGACGTAGGCTAGAATTTTCCCTGTAAGACCGGTGCTCACTAAGACCAGTGCTCACTAAGACCGGTGCTCACAGATTATTAGAGATGGGTTGATTGAGATATCAGAATTAGCCAGTAAGGGCTAGAGCTAAAGGGCCAAGCAGTGTTTAAAAGAATACAATGTCCGTGTAATTATTTCGGGTAAAGCTAGCCGGTTGCGGGCAGCAGGGTGGCGGGACACAGCCCACCGCCCTTATTACTACACAGGGCTACATAGAAAAACTTTGTCTAAATATATATTCATACATATATACACACATATACATATATGCTTGTAAATATATACACACACTCAAAGAATACATTTTAAAATATGTTTTAAGAGCTGCATCACCAGAGGTGAGTGACTGTTGGATCAAACCTGAGCTCTCCCCCCCCCCCAGGTCTATGAGCATTACCGCTGAGTCATTTTCCGGAAGGCATGCGCTTGTTGCACTCTTCTCGGGGTAACTGAGAGGCAGCAGCATATGGCAAAGGATGGGCACTGAGCCAGACTGGTAGACGCTGAAAAGTATGGCTTCGCCTCTCTGTGCCTTGGTTTCCTCATCGGTA
>NW_004954019.1:0-1213 GCF_000317375.1 Microtus ochrogaster
GCATCTCTCTGTTTCTCTGATTCTGTCTCTCTTTCTCCTATCCCCTACATGGGTGAATGCACACACATATGCCCATGCATCTCTCTGTTTCTCTGTTTCTGTCTCTCTTTCTCCTATTCCCTACATGAGTGAATATACACAGATGCCCATGCATCTCTCTGTTTCTCTGATTCTGTCTCTCTTTCTCCTATCCCCTACATGGGTGAATACACACATATGCTCTTGCATCTCTCTGTTTCTCTGTTTCTATCTCTCTTTCTCCTATCCCCCACCTTATTTTCGCTCACACCTAGAAAATGAATAAAAGAGAAAGGAAAAAAGCATTTTTTAGAGTTAGAGTTTAAAAATAATTTTCTATTCACGGAGTCATTGAATTCTTACTTGAGCCATTTAAAACTAATAGAAAATGAACTTGTCTAGAGAGTGAGGTAGTAATTATCTGCATCTGGAAAGTTCAGTTTGCTAGAACAGAATGCAAAAGTTAATGATGCTTCTTAGCAGCTTAGCTTTAATTGTTATCCAGCCTTTGAAGTGCCCACTCTTATTCCTGACCTGGCTTAAGTGCCATTGATCACAAGAGACAGACATCAAAGAAGGTGGACGGATTCTTCTTAAGTCATCACTATTGTATCATTGGTGACAATGGCTGTTTCCGCTGCCAGCAGGCCACTACTGGTGCCTTTATTGTAGAGGGGGAGCTTATGAATTAAGCAGTTGACCTTTACGCCAGTCAGTCACTCAGCACTGGGCCACCCAGAGCTGCCAAAAAACATTAACTTTGTGCAATGGCTACTTCAACAAAGCACAAATGCAATATTTATAAACCTTATGTGGCCTTCTTGCCAAAATTTCAATGACATTGCCTATTTTTCATTTTGCCCCTGTCCATTAAGAAGTAGAAAATGATAATCAATAGCTTAGAAGTTAAAGGATGTGCAAAATGTATGCTGTGGTGTATCCATCTCGTTCTACTTGCATCAGGAACAAGTCCAACACCACAAGGTGTTCAATATGGTTTTTTCCTGTTCTCTTACACAATGGTCTCAGGACCAAAACAACTGCATCTAATATAATAAGACTACTTTGAGTTGTAAGCTTTTATGATCCAGTTAAAAGGTCTGGGACAATGGGGATGTTCTATTGGGAACTCACCAAGGCCAGCTGGCCTAGGTCTGAAAAAGCCTGGGATAAAACCGGACTCGCTGAACATAGC
>NW_004954020.1:0-1213 GCF_000317375.1 Microtus ochrogaster
ATGGTTGTGAGCCACCATGTGGTTGCTGGGAATTGAACTCAGGACCTCTGGAAGAACAGCCAGTGCTCTTAACCACTGAGCCATCTCTCCAGCCCTATTTTTATTTTTTAAAAAGAAAAACTGTCTTTATCCATTATCCATATTATGATCAAAGGCATACACCACCACCATGCAGTGTAGGTTTGTTCTTTTAGTTGACTTAATAAATATAAACTGCTAAGCCGACTGGTTATGGTATCCAGGAAACAGGATGTGTCCTAACTTCAGTAACAGAAGAAGGCTCCCATCAAATGCTGCCCTCTTGCCACAAAGTCCCTTGATTTTCAAGTCTGAGCAATATTGCTTTTCTTTATCTTTGAGTGTGCTATAATTCATCAAGGGACTAGGGAAGTGTGCTGTTCTTTTGTTACAGATGGTGAAATGTAGGCACACAGAAATAAGTGATTTCGATATACTTAAGTATAACCAATCATCTTAGCCATTCCAAAATTCAAATGATTCACTAAATAAAGTTGAGGTCAGCTATGCTGGGCATAATAGGACAGGCATATAACCATGATACTTAGAAAGTTGGGGGGAAATCATAATTTCAAAGTCACCCGAGGTGGGAATGGTCAATGGGGTATGTATGTTTGGAGACCAAGGAGTGTTTTAAATAACATAGTTTCTGTGTGATTATTTTGAGTCAGAGCAGTCAGGAAATAGATGAACAGCCTCCAACAACAATGCACAATCATACCAAAAAGACATTTGCTCAACTATATTATAGCAGCATATTTGTAATAGCTAGAACCTGGAAACAACCTACATGTCCCTCAGCTGAAGAATGGATAAATAAAATTTGGTACATTTATGTAATGGAATATTCCTCAGTGGTTAAAAAAAATGACATTTTGAAATTTTCAGGCAAATGGATTGAACTAGAAAAAAAAAATATCCCGAGTGCGGTAAGGAGATCCAGAAAGACAAACATGGTATGTACTTACTTAAAGCAAAGGATAACCAGTCTGTAATCCACAACTATTGAGGAACTAAGTAAAAAGGAGAACCCAAACACATGGAGTGCCCCAGGAAAGGAAAATAGTTATGATCTCCTGAGAAAACTGGGAAGGGGAGGTAAAGAGAGGACATAGGGTATGGGAACATGAGGGTTCCAGATACTGAGTTAGGAGAGGTGTGGAGAGGGAGAGAAATGAAAGAGGTATCTTGATGC
>NW_004954021.1:0-1213 GCF_000317375.1 Microtus ochrogaster
CTGGATGGAGGTGGGCGGTCCTTGGACTTCCCACAGGTCAGGGAACCCTTTTCAAGCTGATGAGGGAGGGGGACTTGATTGGGGGAAGGTGAGGGAAATGGGAGGCGGTGGCGGGGAGGAGGCAGAAATCCTTAATAAATAAATAAATTTAAAAAAAAAACAAAAAAAAGAAGAAGAAGAGGACAAGGAGGGCAAAGGAAGATGGAAAATGGTAATGAGTGTTGAAGACCAAAGAATGTGACACACATACAAGCATGGGACTGTCAGGGTGAAATCCAGTATTTTGTCTTAGTCAGGATTCCTTCCTTCCTTCCTTCCTTCCTTCCTTCCTTCCTTCCTTCCTTCCTTCCTTCTTTCCTTCCTTCCTTCCTTCCTTCCTTCCCTTTCCTTTTTGCTTAAATGCTGATGAAGTTTCCCCTCCATCTTCTCCTCCCATTCCTCCCCTCCACTTCTTCTCTGCCTCCTCCCCCACACACATGCACAAAATAAATTTTTAAAAATATTTTAAGAAGCTACATGCAAAAATAGGCAAACCATGGACTGGGAGAAGATGTTCACAAAACATGCCCCCACAAAAGTCTAATATCTAGGCCTGTGCTATCCAATATGCTAACATTCGCCAACATAATTATTTCGTCATATAGTTAAAGGCAATTAAAGTGTCAGCTCCTAATTTACTCTAGGCAAACTTCATAATAACCATGTTCCCTGAATAATTGCCATACAGAAAAAGATTATTAGATATCTCTGACCTAGAATATAAAAGAGAGACATTACTCACATTTTGAAGTGCATAGAATATATAAAATTAAAAATAAATAGAAGTATTTAAAGTTGTTTATTTTTGTTTGTTTTTGAGACAAGGGCCTCATTTCACTCTCAGTGGCCATGAACTAACTTCTGATCCTCTGACCACCTGTATTTTTTTTAAACATAGTCTTACTGTATGAAACCCAATATGTACAACTTCAACAGAGCCGCCATATACAGGCTGTCCCTGCATGCTTCAGCATTGCCAGGGCATAAATTTCATTTTCAGAATTTCTGTTTTTTTTTTTTTTTTTTTTTTAGACTTTAAAGTCCTTTATAAAAAACTATAGGGAGATAATGAAAAAAGAAAAAAGATCATTAGATTAAATTCAAATATCACACTTTATGAGAACATAAACATTGACAGAAGAGAGAGGTTGAAGTTGAAGGTCTATAAGGGGTG
>NW_004954022.1:0-1213 GCF_000317375.1 Microtus ochrogaster
TCTGCTTACATAGCGAGCAGGTCCTTGTCTCAAAACCAGCAAAACAAAGCAGAATAGAATTTCAATTTGTTCATTATGTTAATTCCTTAATTCCTTTGAGGACAGGGGCCATTGACTCGGGCTAGAAGATTCAGGTAACGCGCAAGGACAGTCTTTCTCCCCAGGAAGGCTGGGAAGGTACCGTAGATAACACAAGTAGTGCCTGCTTCCATTCAGTTAAATTAGGCATGAATGGAAAGTTGAGGAAATCCTGGGGTCCTGTCGGGGGAGGCGATGAACCATGTCACTGCACAATGGAACTACAAGTCTTATATTCTATCCATGACACCTCTCCTTGCTCAAAGTTGGCTGTCACTGGGAGTGTTGTGGCAAGAAAGAAGCTTGGAAGGCAGAATGAATGGGCTTCTGAACTTACTCCATGAAACCCAGACTCAGGAAGGCTGCGGTTGATTTGTATGATGTTTACCAAGTACTTAATGAACACTCATATATATCGCCTGCCTAACTTTCTGTTTAAAAAAGAAAAATCCTTGTCTGACTCTAGATATCCCCACTTTTAGATGGGGAATAGAGACCTGGAGAAGTTTATTTCTATGGATTACCCAACCCAGTAACTACAGGAGCTGGTACTTGAACCCAGGTTTTCTGACTGACTTTCATGCCCTGGCTATGTGGGGAAATAAGGAGAGAGGTAGGAAAAAAACACCCCCAACCTAGAAGGAAGAAGTTGAGGTCCCAGCCTCCAAGAAGCTCTTGGGCTGACGAGGGGCAGGGGCCTATGTTTTCTACTAGACTTCTCAATGATCTGCACTCAGATGAGCAGACACTGTGAATCAAAATAATAACATCAGTGGAAACCTTTTGAGCCAGCATGGTGGCTCAGCAGGTAAAGTACCTGACACAAAAGCTTGATGTCCTGAGTTCAATCCCTGGAACCTAGAGAAGGGTGGAAGAAGAGGCCCGATTCCACAAAGCTGTCCTGTGACCTCCACACGTCACGCATGCATCATGGTACATGTGCATGTCTCCTTGCACACACAACATGCTCCCCCTCCGTCCCTGCCTCCTTCTCCCTCCCCCCTCTCATATACACACATCATGCTCCCCCACTCCCTCCCTCCTTCTCCCCACCCACACAAATAATAAAAGAAATAAAGAAAACAAAACCTGTTGTGTCAAATATGATAAATCCCTCATGTAAGATTTTTTTTTT
>NW_004954023.1:0-1213 GCF_000317375.1 Microtus ochrogaster
AGTTCGAGACCAGCCTGGTCTACAGAGCTAGTTCCAGGACAGGCTCCAAAGCCACAGAGAAACCCTGTCTCAAAAAAAAACCAAAAAAAAAAAAATTAAAATACTAACATTACTATACTTTGTTTAAATCCTCAAAATATTGCTAGTGTTCATGAGACATTTCTATTTTAATGTCTTACAAAATTCTTACATATTACATATTTGAGCCCACTTTTTTCTTGTTATAGTTTTCATTTTTGTATATGATATAAATCATTATAGTGCCACGTATCTAGCACTTAATAGATTCTCTCAAGTTTTATGACTGATAAGTTCTAGAACCAATTCTGGAATTTAACCTTCTGATTTGAAACCCTTCATATTCTATTTACAGGATCAAATGATCAAATCCTCAAAGTCTAATAGTTAAGAAACTGTACATTTTAATACTAGCCTTTCTTTCCAACATTACATTTTCTTTCTTCCTTTCATACTTTCTGAATCTAGCTAAGCTGTACTTGTTTTAGTTTTGTAAGCATGTCCAGCATTTTCCTTATTATGTTCTTGACATTAATTAGCATATTTCCATATATGTCACAAGGATTGTTGCATAAATAGTCAATTTTATAGCTTCATACTACTTATTATAAAGTATGGTTTCATTGTTCTATAGTAAACACAAATTACAATATAGAGAATTTCTTGTTTTATATTTTTTATTTCTCTTCTGCAAAGTAAATGTTTTCGCACAAACAGATGAGAGACAATAATATTTTCATGTCTCTATGCTTTACTCTTGTTCTTTTAGGGCCTATTGTCAGAACAGAAAACATAGAGGTCCTTTGAAAATTGTAAATTAAACCATGATACTTAGTTCTTAAAGTCATTGACAATGTCAAGGTGAAAGAATGAGCCTTACTGTGAACTACAGAAATATGTTGTTTCCAGTGTTTCTGATTCAGTCATAGTCCATTTTATTTTCCATAACTGAGTACTCAATACTAAAAGATTAATAAAGAAAAGATGTATTTTACTTTTAAGTTTTTATTTACATTATGCTAACATCAGCATTTCATTGGGTTCTGTTGAGGGTCTATCCTTATACTTCTCTGTAAGAGTAATGCATTTTGATCTGTTTTATTTGTTACGTTTTCAGGTCATAGAGCAGAGATTGACATGTATCATATGTTCATGAAAAATGTTGAATTAATAAGAAATGACTATTTTCTAGCTT
>NW_004954024.1:0-1213 GCF_000317375.1 Microtus ochrogaster
CTCTCTCTCTCTCTCTCTCTCTCTCTCTCTCTCTCTCTCTCTCTCTCTCTCTCTCGGAACCTGAACAGAGAGATATGGAGCAGTCTCTGCAAGTGTGGTTGGGTTTAGGGCCTAGGTTTTGAAGACACTTGTCTTTGAAACGTAAACAGTTTACTCTGCTGTCTTGTACGCTGAGGTTGGTAGTTACCTGTACCAGTCATGTCTTCCATGGTTCCCCCATCCTCTGTCCCAACATCAGACTGATCCCCTGCCATGACTCTGTTTTCACACAGCTCTTTAGCATAAGGGTCTGTAGCTGTGGCTCCTGACTCCCCCTTGGATTTAAGGATTTAACGAGAAGAACAGCTCCGGGGCAGGGGCGTTGGCTCAGTCAGTAAAGAATCTGAGAGTGAGAGCCTGCCTGTTGGAGAGAGCCCATCTGCATTTGGTCTCAGGGCACTGTGTCAAAAGCTGAGCATGGTGATGCGTGCCTGTGTACATGGTGCTGGGGAGCTGGGATGCAGGAAGATTTCTGGGGGCAGTGGAGACTGCTTGAGAAGGCAGTTACCCCATGTTGGCCTTTGGCCTCCACATTCCTGCTGTGTCTGTACACATGAACATGTTTCTCTCTCTCTCATCTCCTTCTCTCTTCCTTCCATTCTTTCTCCACCCTCTCTCTTTTCTCCACCCTCTCTCGCACACACCATCCAACAGTTAGAAGATAACTTTTTATTTTTGCATCAGTTAAAAATGCTGCAGCAGCAGGTAAATTTTGTTGGTTTTGATAAACCGGAGGTCTTGGCCTCACTTCTGTGAGAATGATGTTTATTGAGGCTTCTCAGACAACCAGAGAACCTGACTGAAGGGACTATAAATTTCTTCCAAGAGCCAGGATAATCCTAGATCAATTCCTTGACAGGACCAACCTCTTAGCTGCCTTACATTATGGCCTGTTCCCTTCTGCTGTCCTTGTGATGGAGAATTTGAGACACAGCAGGCTATGTAACTTGTCTGGGGGAGAATACAGGCCAGTGATGGCCTAATTCAGTGTCCAAGACCTTAGGGCTGGCAGAATTCACTTCCCTTTCTTAGTACAGTTCTGTCTGGTGTGTCGAGAGGTTCTTCACTAGTGTGAGCACTGCACAGCCGAGGTTCTGCATTAGTGTGAACACTGCACAGCCGAGGTTCTTCACTAGTGTGAGCACTGCACAGCCGAGGTTCTTCACTAGTGTGA
>NW_004954025.1:0-1212 GCF_000317375.1 Microtus ochrogaster
CATACAATTTCTATTATCTGTACTGTTGATCTGTTTGCATATCTTTTATTGTTGGTTAGTAGGCATTTCTCTTGCAAGGTGATATCCTATTCAAAGGGTTCAATAATGACAGAGGTAAGCCTCCTATTCAGTTTGCTTCTAAAGTGACTCATTGATTAAATTATGATGTCTATGTCATGGAATAAGTATGGACAGCACCAGAATTATATGACTATACTGTGAAAGAAGTACATATTTAAAGTGTTGTCAAACTTATGCTTTGTGTTGTACACATGTATGGGATATTTTAGAATGCAGTGACCTATGATGACGTGCATGTCAACTTCACTTTGGAAGAATGGGCTTTGCTGAATCCTTCCCAGAAGAAACTCTACAAAGATGTGATGGGGGAGACCTACAGGAACCTCACTCGTATAGGTAAGACTTAATTATCTTTCAGGTTTCAAATGCGGGGAACAATTGTTCATTGGTTAATGATGCTCTTTTGTAATATGATTGAGAAAGAAGAATAGGGGAAATAAATCAGGCATGGTTGTAAGGTTTGCTTAAAATGGTAACTAAATTTTTTACAATTTTTAATATATAACATACATTGTTCTTGCACTATATTTTTAGGATACAGTTGGGAAGACCATAATATTGAAAAACATTGTCAAACTTCTAGAAGACATAAAAGGTAATTTTCATGTATAACCTGATACAAATGTACCTCTGATGATTTTGTAATGTATCCTATATGTTTTAAGAAAAACAACAGTGTAAATAATAAAGTGCTTTGATGTTTATAAAATTCTCAAAAAATCACATACCTTAATTTCAGATCGGTGAACTGCACTTGCAAAGCATTCTTTTGGAAAGAAGTCAAGGAAACCATGTCTTAACCATTTGAATCATATACAATGAGAGCTATGCTGTAAAATTGCCAATTTATTTCTTTCATATTATTCATATTATAAAAGATATACATGTTGAAAAGGTGGTATGTTTATCACTAAAATTCTCTACTACACTAATATTCCATAGAAAGCGTAGTTTAACCCATATACTTCTTAAGTTTAATGAGGTGGCTGTTACAGTTATGAATCACGGGGCAGCTGTTGTAGAGAGGCCTTATTCCAGAAACCACAAGTCTATGATGACAGAAAGTCAAGCTGTGTTAACTCAATGTGGAAACATTATATTTGTTATTGTTCCTTTATTAGGTATATTATA
>NW_004954026.1:0-1212 GCF_000317375.1 Microtus ochrogaster
CACATAGCTCTGATCACTTTGAGTGGAGAAGATTATGTTTTTCCTGAATATGAGGTTAAATATTTAATCCAGAAAAATCTAGGAAAAAAAGAAATAGAGAGAGATTGGGGAGATCGTTCCATGGATAAGGGCACTTGTTGGGTAAGTATGCAGACCCAAGAAGCTGGATGTGGTTACTTTGTGTCTGTAACTCCAGTACAGTAGGAGACAGGAGGATTGCTGGGGAAGTGCTGGATCCCAGCCTCTTTCCACCTTTGTAGGAGGAGGTAATGGTTTCTTTCCAAGGATTCAGAGCTTCTGTTTGATCACAGGCACCCCATGAAGCTGCCTCAGTTCACACAATGAGGAAGACATTTGTTTCATGCGTGGGAGCTCAGAAAGCACTGGGAAGGCATGTGGGCCTCAGTTTCTCCCCAGAAAGAAGCCTGTAGGAGAGCACTTGCAATAGGAAAAGGCAGGAAGTCCCAGGCAGTACATGAGCATCACAGTAGAGAACTTGGACAGAGCCCTTGTGAGTGACCTGGATGAAGGTTGCAAAGGTTGAGCTGAGACCACCACAGGCTTGGTTCTCACCCTCCAGCTTTCCTGGACAGTGTACAGACGGCTCCCTGCATTCTGTATCCTGTGTGTTACCTGTCTGTGTGTCTGTCTATCTAACTACCTATCCATCATTCTATTTATCACTCATTACCCAATCATATCTAGCCATCCACCTACCCACCCTTGCATCCATCTACTATCTGTGTGTCTGTCTGTCTATCTATCTATCTATCTATCTATCTATCTACTATCTATCTATCTATCTATCTATCTATCTATCTATCTATCTATCTACAATCATTACCTATTATCTACCCAACCATCCATCTACCCGCCCATTCTAATCATCAAACTACAGATCATTTGTCTCTGTCTGTCTATCTATCTATCTATCTATCTATCTATCTATCTATCTATCTATCTATCTATCATCTATCCATTCATCCATCTATCCAGCTTTCAACCTTTCCTCCCATCTACCCACCATATCCATACATTCACCTATTCACCAATCTCTCCATCTACTCATGTATCCATCCATCATCTACTAACATATCCATCTATCCATCCAAACATCAATCCACCCAATTGCTTGTCATCCATTTGTCCATCCATAACTGCCTGTAAGCTTGTCTGTAACGTCTCTCTTTGCTCTTTAATCTGTGATGTACA
>NW_004954027.1:0-1212 GCF_000317375.1 Microtus ochrogaster
TGACCTGAGATGGCTCACCTGGTGAAGCACCTGCCACACATTCTGGTGACCAAGTGAGATGGCTCACCTGGTGAAGCACCTGCCACACAGCCTGGCGACCTGACATGGCTCACCTGGTGAAGCACCCGCCACACAGTCTGGTGACCAAGTGAGATGGCTCACCTGGTGAAGCGCTTGCCACACAGCCTGGCGACCGAGCGCCGCTCTGGGAAGCCATGAGGTAGGAAGGAGAGAAACAACTCCCGCAGCCGTTCTCGGACCGCCACACGCGCATGTGCACACATACACACGGTAGAAAATATTTTAAGTTAAATTCTATTCGTCTAGAAAACCTATCAGAGAACATGTTTTCGCTTTTATAGAAAAGGGGCTGGGGGAGTTCTGAGGAGCCGTGACACAGACCGAGACAGTGTCTTCCTCTTCCCTCAGTGAGAAGACTTGCGAGAGAACCCAGGGCAAGTTTCTCCTTGTTCTATCACCCGAGATCCCGCCCTAGTTCACCAGCAATACTGAGCAGCTAGGGTCAGGGCTCGAGCTCCGGCAGGAAGGTTCAGCTTGGGAACCCATCCCCAAGAGGCCAGGAATGACACAGACAGTAGTGAAAAGCAGGAAAAAGAGATTGATTCGCCAAGATCACATTGAGAAAAGGGACAAATAAAAAGGTGCCCTGTATGTCCATCTTCAGGGTCCTGACATGAGGTTCAGGTCTGAACAGAGATCTAGAGGTGTGCAGAGACAAGGGAGCCTGGTTTAGGTGTGGTTCTGCCCAGCGCTGACCCCACTTTGTCTGGGCTCCAGTCTCTGCGGCAAGGTGGGCTGACTGGCTGTCAGCACTGTCTGAACTATTCCTGGAGACAGGCTCTTCCTCTACAGATACCTGCTCCGAGTCTTTTCCTTCCCCCAGCAGGAGACTGCTGGGGAAATTCTCATTTTGGGGGGTCCACTGATAACCAAAGTGACAGGCACAGTGTCTCTTTAGAACATCTTCCTGCCTTCTGGGGTGGTTACACATGGCTGTCCATGTCCCGGAAAGTTCTGGAAGGGCTATTAAGATGTAAAAGTTGAGGGAGTTGGAGGTATCCCGAGTAACCAGCATAAATGAGATGTGAATGGAGGGGCCTTCTGTGACCCTTGAGCAGAGCAGGCTCTCACAACTTACCTTACCCCGACTCATGACAATCACGCTTGAGCAGAGCAGGCTCTCACAACTTA
>NW_004954028.1:0-1212 GCF_000317375.1 Microtus ochrogaster
TATTATGTATACAACATTCTGCCTCGATGTATGCCCACACGCCAGAGGAGGGCACCAGATCTCAGTACAGATGGTTGTGAGCCACCATGTGGTTGCTGGGAATTGAACTCAGGACCTCCGGAAGAGTAGTCAGTGCTCTTTAACCTGTGAGCCATCTCTCCAGCCCTTTGTTGTTGTTCTTGTTGTTATTTTTCAAGACAAGGTTTCTCAGTAGCTGTGGAGCCAGTCTTGAAACTTGCTCTGTAGACCAGGCTGCTGTCGAACTCACAGAGATCCGCCTGCCTCTGTCTCCCGAGTGGAAGGATTAGATTAAAGGTGTGCGCCACCACCACCTGGCCAGCCAATGCTCTTAATCGCTTAGCTGTCTCTCCAGCCCTCTCCTCATGACTTTAATTTTATTTATGATATGTATATATGGGTGCTTCCAAGTATGTATATACACCATGTATGTCTGGTAGTCTCTGGAATTCAGAAGAGGGCATTGTATCTGTGAAACTAGAGTTGCAGACAGTTGTGAGCTACCCTGTGGGTGCTAAGAGTCCTACCTGGTTCTCTTAACTGCTGAGCCATTTCCCCAGCCCACATCTTTTGTTAAGGTAGCTTTTCTTAAGGAAATGTTAGGTCTTTGGTTGTTCAAGTAGCAAATCATCAAACTTGAGTTGGGCATCAGAGGTAGAACACCCATGTCAGATCATGCTGCTGCTAATACAGGTTTCTCAGTGTGGCAAAAAAATAACTTAGGAAATAGAAGGATGAAAGGTTTACACTATGAAGGAATTGTCAGGAAGTCTTGGTTTAGAAGTCAGATAGGTTAAGTTTCAGTAGGCTTACATGAATGACACTCCTGGAAGATGTTTTAGAATTGTCTTCCAAGTTTAGAGAAGCAACCGTTAGAGTTTCATGATTGGCTAAACTGTTTCTGTATCCAGCGTTTTGTAAAATCTGCTGCTTAGCATTCTTCTAGTATTACAGGGGGTGTATTGAGATTTCCATGATCAAAATAAGCTCAGCTATAATAATCATTTTCATATGGTTCTTGCTGTTGAAAGCAGTTGTCAATCAAGATTGACTGAAGGAAGCCGGGCGATGGTGGCGCACGCCTTTAATCCCAGCACTCGGAGGCAGAGGCAGGTGGATCTCTGTGAGTTCGAGACCAGCCTGGTCTACAGAGCGAGTTCCAGGACAGGCTCCAAAGCCACAGAGAAACCCTGT
>NW_004954029.1:0-1212 GCF_000317375.1 Microtus ochrogaster
AGGAGCAGAAGGAGAGAGAGTACGAGCATGGAACTCAGGACCGCGAGGGGTGCACCCACACACTGAGACAATGGGGATGTTCTACTGGGAACTCACCAAGGCCAGCTGGCCTGGGTCTGAAAAATCCTGGGATAAAACCGGACTCTCTGAACATAGGGGACAATGAGGACTACTGAGAACTCAAGAACAATGGCTATTGGTTTTTGATCCTACTGCACGTACTGGCTTTGTGGGAGCCTAGGCAGTTTGGATACTCACCTTACTAGACCTAGATGGAGGTGGGGGTTCCTTGGACTTCCCACAGGGCAGGGAACCCTGATTGCTCTATGGGCTGACAAGGGAGGGGAACTTGTTTTGGGGAGGGGGAGAGAAATGGTAGGAGGTGGCGGGGAAGAGACAGAAATCTTTAATAAATAAATAAACGGAAAATAAAAGATTTCTGCCACCATACACAGATTTATTTCCAGGACATGAAATGCTCTGCATGTAATATTTTGCTATTACTTAGATAAAAAGGGTTTATATGCTGCATGCTCATTTTCAGAGTTAACGTGCTAAGTGCAGCTCCTACCTAGCAGTTCCAGAGCTGGCAGTATTGGTACCTCTGCCATTTTGAAAAGGAGAAAAAGGCAAAGCTAACACCCAGGGCTGCTGGAACCAAGTTGCTTACCATTTTAAAAGCTCTCTAGGACAGATAAGGATTACAGATACACAATAGGACAAATTCAGACATAAAGATTTCCAAATGAGATACAACATGTTTAAAAAAATGTATGTAGGCTTGGGAAAAAAAGAAAAAGTATAGAGAGTTATAAAAAGAAGTAAATGGCTTATAAAAAGATAATACGAAGTCTTTAAAGATACAGAATACAGGCAGTCATAGATTAAAGGAGTAAAATAATAAAATAAATATTAAAAAAGGAATTAAGAAAAAAGAGTCTAGATTATGTATACTATTGTGTTTTCTTTAAATTTTTTGACTGTAAAGAGATAAATACAGAGAGACATATCATTGTATGGGTTGCTGAGTTAAACCAACATAAAGGTATCTTGAATTCAAAATTTGGGTCAAGAAATATGTTGCTTCCAGCAGCAGCAACAACCTAGATGCCCTTCAATGGAAGAATGGATGAAGAAAGTATGGAATATATACATATTAGAGTACTACTCAGCAATAAAAAACAAGGACTTCTTGAATTTTGCATGCAAATG
>NW_004954030.1:0-1211 GCF_000317375.1 Microtus ochrogaster
GTCTGGGCAGCATATATAATCTCCTTTGGGTTGTTGACACTGTCATTCTGGGACAGAACAGTCTCAGGCCTGGGAGCCTGTCATGCCGCTGTTCAGACTTCCTGGCTGGCTGAATGCTGTGGCCTGTGGACTCCTGATTATTCTCCTCCATGTGCAGGGTGAGACTCCTAAGTGACAATGGGGACCTGGATCAGTTCTGTCAGAGGCTGCGCTTGCAGGAGGAAGGCAGCAGGGAGGGAGGCGCTCACAGAGATGACAGATGAAAGCACGAGAATGTGTGCCACTCCAGGCCTCCACCAAACCCAGAGTGAGCACTTAGCACTCAGAGGGTCAGAGATGCCTAGGTTACTGCAGACTGAGGAGCCAGGCCAGTGTGAGGGGCTCTGTGGAGCTGAGGTCAGGAGAAGAAGAGCAGAAGGGGGGTTTCCCTCCTCCGTGTGTGCTTATCACTATTCTTGGCTTTGGGCATTAACAATAATACCTTCATGCTACCAAATAGCTCTCGGTGTGTGACCTCTTTGGCAGAAATGCTCTGGCAGCCTTCAAAAGGTAAATGGGGAAGACTCCTGGTCCTGAGGGATAGAGAAGCTCCTACGCTGACACCCCACAGCTGAACTAGGAGGTCCTGGGTTCCCTTCCCGTGTGCTCTTGTAACAAGCAGGTGAGAACTCCCACAATCTGTGGGAGCTGACTGCACAAAACTAACCCTGGTGGCATCTCTCCACACAGGTCAGGACTCATCAGAGGCCAACCCCATCAGAAATACACATGCAGGAAAAGTCAGAGGCAGCCTTGTCCATGTGAGGGGCACCAAGGTTGGTGTCCACAGATTCCTGGGAATTCCCTTTGCCAAGCCACCTGTAGGACCACTGCGCTTTGCACCCCCTGAAGCCCCTGAACCATGGAGTGGTGTGAGAGATGGGACCTCGCAACCGGCTATGTAAGTTCTGTACCCAGAGGACGTCTGGCCCTGGGGGGAACATTTGCTCTGAGCCCTGAGTCATGCTGAAGTCTCTCCTCCATCTCAGTCCACCACGGTTCTCTGCCTGTGCTGAGGGGCATCTCCCAGGCATTTCTTCAATGAATGTGGTAGGGACTAGAGAGGAACAACTGTGCCAGGCCCCTGGGTCAGAGCTTGGCATCTGCAGGGATTTAACTCCAGGTACTGCAGTGAGAAAAATATCCAAACCGGTCCCAGAATCAGACTGTGC
>NW_004954031.1:0-1211 GCF_000317375.1 Microtus ochrogaster
TCCGAAGAGCAGTCAGGGTTCCCTGCCCAGTGGAAAAATCCAAGGTCCTCCCCCCTCCATTCAGGTCTAGGAAGGTGAACATCCAAACTGGTTAGGCTCCCATAAAGCCAGAACATGAAGTAGGATCAAAACCCATGCCATTGTCCTTGGCTTCTCATCAGCCCTCATTGTCCGCAATGTTCAGAGAGTCCGGTTTTATCCCTTGCTTTTTCAGTCACAGACCAGCTGGCCTTGGTGAGCTCCCAATAGATCAGCTCCACTGTCTCAGTGGGTCGGTGCACCCCTCGTGGTCCTGACTTCCTTGCTCATGTTCTCCCTCATTTTTAACACAGTTAAGTAATTTACTGGTTTGTCAAATTGCATTCAGGGTGCTGTTCTTTTAGAACTATTTCCTCACTAGAGTACGAAGCTAAGTTTCTACTAAGCATGCATGTGTTCCCTTTGTTGAGCAGTCCTTACACTCAAAAAGTGGTACTTATGAACAAAATATGAGCCAAAACTGCACCACTGTGTATCAAATGCATTTAAGCATATATAAATATAATTGTTAGTTTTTAAGTATATTTCTTTAGTTAATTAAAGTTAATTTGGACATAAGCAATGCCAATTTATGGTTAGAAAATCACATGAAGATTATTACAAAGGGAAATAGATGAGCTTCTTGGGAAGTTGCAGTAAAGAGAATGTAAATTATTTTAATAGTGTTAGCTATACAATATTAATACACTAGAGGCCATCTTGTAGTCATGAAAATGTTATCAATTTGATAATTATAAAATAATGATGATTCATCTCTAAACTTGCCTCAGCATCTCAAGATGTAACATTATTAACAATCCTGTAGCACAGCATCTTTACAGCTTAGTCAAATCAATATTCAGGCTTTTGCTTTATTCCATGCAGGCCAGGACTGGGTCATTTTCTAGCTTCATGACTTAGTATCTCATTTGTATCTCCTTCACCCTTCCTTAATTCATAGATCATGTTGCTATTTTACTCCTTAATGGAATGGAGCTAAGTCATCTTGACTGGGAACCTAATCTTGCTAGCTGTGCTTCATCTATGTAAACACTTTGAACTCAGTAATGAATGTACAGCTATACTTAGTCCATAAAAACTTTGAGAATATTTTAAATATCTTGAAAGAGCTTTGGAAAGGTAGCATTGTGTCCCCAATTCTCCTATTTATTCTAATTCAAATTATGTTTTCT
>NW_004954032.1:0-1211 GCF_000317375.1 Microtus ochrogaster
AAAAAAAAAAAAACTAACAACAACAAAAATTTGAACCTAGAGTCCAGTTAAGAAGAGTATGTGCAAATGCTGGTGCCAAGACACATATCTCCTTTGTCTGGTGCCAGTGGCTGCAAGGGCTCTTAGGTGGTTCACACTTTCTCACTTGGTGGCAGACAGGAGTGAAATTGCTCTTCTCATTAGTTGTGTCCTGATCCTGCTGGAGGTCTACAGAGGGTACTATACCAGCCATGGGTAGCAGCAGTGTCGAAGAGGCTTAAAGATGATGTGGCAAGACAGCATTCTGATTTAAGAGCTAAAGGGAGTCTGCCCCAGTACTTTTCTTTTTAAAGAGCTGTTTAGAAAGCTATCCCTCTTTTTTTTTTTTTTTTTTTTTTGGTTTTTCGAGACAGGGTTTCTCTGTAGTTTTGAAGCCTGTCCTGGAACTAGCTCTTGTAGACCAGGCTGGCCTTGAACTCACAGAGATCTGCCTGCCTCTGCCTCCTGAGTGCTGGGATTAAAGGTGTGTGCCACCACTGCCCGAGTTGACTTAAATTTTAAATCAAAACATTTACAAAATATATATGTCGGAACAATCCAGCAGCATTTATAATCAAATGTCTTTTAGCAGCTGTTGCTCCTTCCTTCGCTATCACAATTCAAAGACAACACAATAACATACAGTATCTGATGTGGGATTCCCCTTTGTATGCTGTGAATTGGTTAATAAAGAACTACCGTGGCCTGTTGATAGGGCAGAACTTCGATAGGTGGGGAAAACTAAACTGAATGTTGGGAGAAAGGAGGCAGAGTCAGGGAGAAGCCATGGAGCCTCGAGACATGTTGAAACTTTGCTGGTAGGCCACCACCTTGTGATGATGCACAGATTAATTGAGATGGGTTAATTTTATATGTAAGAGTTATCCAGTAAGAAGCTAGAGCTAATGGGTCAAGCAGTGATTTAATTAATACAGTTTCTGTGTGGTTATTTTGGGGCTGAGCAGCCCAGGACAGACAAGCAGCTCTCCATACAACGAATATCCAGATTCTCTGTGTATTTTCCATCTTCATGTAACTCTATTTTAAACCCTGTTTCTTTCTTTTAATTTTTGGTTTTTTGAGACAGCATTTCTCTGTGTATCTTTGGCTGTCCTGGAATTTACTCTGTAGACCATCTGTCTCTGCCTCCCAAGTGCTGGAATTAAAGGTGTGTGCCACCATACCCAACTTCT
>NW_004954033.1:0-1210 GCF_000317375.1 Microtus ochrogaster
TGGGATAAAACCAGACTAGCTGAACATAGCGCACAATGAGGACTACAGAGAACTCAAGAACAAGGGCACTGGGTTTTGATCCTAATGCACTTACTGGCTTTGTGGGAGTCTATGCAGTTCGGATGCTCACCTAACTAGACCTGGAAGGAGGTGGCTGGTCCTTGGACTTCCCCCAGGGCAGGGAACCCTGATTGCTCTTCAGGCTGATGAGGGAGGGGGACTTGATTGGGGGAGGGGGAGGGAAATGGGATGCGGTGGCGGGGAGGAGGCAGAAATCTTTAATAAATAAAAAAATAGAAGAAATTTGAACGTTTCAGTAAGTACAAAAAATATAAAATTAAATTAATATGCAGTACGTGTGTGTGTGTGTGTGTGTGTGTGTGTGTGTGTGTGTGTGTGTGTATGATTTTGGAGTGCCAGGTGTTTAATTTCAATGACAACTTTTTTATAGCACACATTTTTCAGAATTAGTCATGACTTTAATGTAATCTATATTTTCATTGAATAGTTCTCCCATTTAGAATGCATAAGTTGAAAGGCAAGCCACACATTAATCATATATTTATTAAATACAAAATATTTTAAAAATTTAGATATCTGAGTTTTGCAACTTCACTATCAATTTTACTTTCAATATCAAAAACAAGGCATTTATTCATAGATTCTTACTAATAAAGACTCCATAATTAAAATTACTATTTCAATTAATGCTACTTTTACTGATTTATTCTGTTTGATGTCATAAAGTAAGGCAAAAGCTATTGTCCATTTAACCAGTCTTAGGCACCACATTAATAACAATAATCATGCTAAGAAATTGGTTTAGATCAATACCACACTGAAGGCGAAGGCATAAGTCAAAAACAATCCCACACCAGTTTAGAATTATGATTAATAGAATGGTTATTTATTAAAAGAGGAAAAACTTATGGATCACCATCCCAGACAACAGCCCTCTGCTCAATCAGGAAGGGAGTCTAGTGGCCGGAAGTAAGAGAGAGCAAGAAGGGAAGTGGCAGCTTTTTTAAGGGGAGAGAGACCACGCCCCAATGGGCTGGTATCTCAGTGGCTATTGGCTGGAGGAGCGGAAGGACCTCCCTCAACACCTCCCCCCTTTGTTTAAGTAAGAGAGTTCTAAACCTACTATGAAATTATATAGAATAAGTACAAATATCCTATTCTAACTAGTTTAGGTCTTGTATAATAAATA
>NW_004954034.1:0-1210 GCF_000317375.1 Microtus ochrogaster
AGGGTCCTTCACTACACAGTAAGCTTGAGACCCTCCTGAGCTATATGAGAGCCTATCTCAAAAAACAAGCAAACAAAAAGGATTCAAACCTAAGCCCATCTGAGTTTCAAGCTGCTGGCCCTCTATTAGACACTAAACTGATACTTTTGTGTTTGTTGTTTCAGGTTTAATGAACACGGCTTTGTTAGAATAATCCAAGCAAATTTTATCGTGTGGGAAATCCATGGCAGGGATGACTATACCTTTAATAATACTATGAAGCAGGTATGACTAGAACTTAGCATGCAATTAAGCACATTCTTTTGATTTTTAATTTATATGTAAATTATCTAAGGGAAGTGAAACCAAATCAAGATAAGTAAAAGAGAGAACATCAACTCTATATTAAAGTCAATGACTACTGAAGTTCATCTCTGGGGGAAAAAAAAAGATGTCCTATAAAACAGGCAGAAGAAAGGTCAAAAAAAATAAAATAATGTAACAGCCAGGATGATGCAATTATATATGAGTATTTTCTTACTAAGTCAAATGGGAAAACTGAGTTCGAGGCCAGCCTGATCTGCAGACAGAGCAAGTTCCAGGACAGCCAGTGTTACACAGAGAAACCCTGTTTAATCAGGAAGTTTTTCTCCCACCCACCAGTTCTCAAATAACCATGCAGAGACTTATAAATGTTTGGTCAATGGCTCAGGCTTATTACTAGTTAGTGTTTACATTTAAATTAACCCATATTTCTTATCTATGCTTTGACATGAGGTTTGTGATTTGTTACCTCATTTTCTACATATCTTGCTTCCTCGGCAGTTGGGAGGTGTCTCCAGACTCTGCCCTTCTCCTGTACCTCTCTGCTTGGATTTCTGCCTGGCTGTATCTTGCCTTGCCATAGGCCAAAGCAGCTTTACTTATCAACCAATGAGAGCAATACATATT
This sequence comes from Microtus ochrogaster, assembly GCF_000317375.1. Lineage (NCBI taxonomy): Eukaryota > Metazoa > Chordata > Mammalia > Rodentia > Cricetidae > Microtus > Microtus ochrogaster. The sequence goes on from NW_004954034.1 coordinate 931, forward strand.
CACAACATACAGAAAGACATCCTACAGTGACCCTGTCTCAGAAAAAAACAAACGAATAAACAAACAAGATTCCTAGCATCACAATACAAATAATCAGACTTTGATCAAATCCATCCTTGTGAACAATAGAGACCTTGAATAACACAGCTTCTAGAATCAAATGTAGCCGGGGCGGTAGTGGCGCACGCCTTTAATCCCAGCACTCGAGAGGCAGAGGCAGGCGGATCTTTGTGAGTTCGAGACCAGCCTGGTCTACAGAGCTAGTTCCAGGACAGGCTCC
>NW_004954035.1:0-1210 GCF_000317375.1 Microtus ochrogaster
GAGGAGTAAACAGAACAGAATGCTGGGAGGAAGAGGAAGTGAGCTCAGACTCGACAGCTCTCCTCTCGGGGGCAGACACCTCAGAGAGACGCCATAGCTCAGCTCTCGGGGGCACACACATGAAGCTCAGACCCAGGATGGACATAGGTTAGAATCTTCCCTGTAAGCGCACCTAGCGGTGCTACACAGATGATTAGAAATGGGCTAAATTAATATGTGAGCCTAGAAGAGGCTAGATAGAAATGGGCCAAGCAGTGTTTAAATGAATATAGTTTGTGTGTTGTTATTTCGGGCATAAGCTAGCCAGGCAGCTGGGGTGCTGGGGACGCAGCTCTGCCGCTCCTATTACTATAAGTCTCTTTTGTTTTCATTTATTTTATATACCAACCACAGTTTCCCCTTTCTCCTCTCCTCCTGTTCCTGTCCTGTGTGAAATCTTTATATCAACTTTCCAGTATGGAGAAAGAACTCAGAGAGGTTAGGCAATTTCCCCACTGCCACACAGTGAGCACGGGGAGGAACAAGGCCTTAAATCCCAGGAAGCAAGACTGTGAAGCCCATATCCTCTCCAAAATTGTACAGCAGATTCCTGGGCATATTTTTGTCAAATTATATATTTAGTCCTTTGGTCCCATATAGCATTGGGGGTGGCGGGGGATGAGGAGAAAGTGAGTTTGGTAAGACATGACATGTGGGCATACATTTGTATGGAAATAGTGTGAACGAATGACAGTTTTCAGAGAGACACGGCTGGGTGTGGTGGCGGCACACACCTTTGATCTCCAGGGCTCTACACAGACAAACCTTGTCTCTAAGAAAAAAAAAAAAGATTTATTTTTTTGTTTCATTTTTTTTTTCCAGAGCACAACTGTAATCCTAGCACTTGGGAGTGAGTAGGAGTCTCTGAAGTCAAGGCCTCCCTGGCTAACATAAAGAGCTCCAGGCCAGCCAGCGGGATTGGGTGAGACCCTGGCTTAGCCACAAGAACACCTGGGAACAGCTGGGAGGTGGTGGCACATGTCTTTAATCCCAGCACTCGGGAGGCAGAGGCAGGCGGATCTCTGTGAGTTCGAGACCAGCCTGGTCTACAGAGCTAGTTCCCGGGACAGGAACCAAAAGCCACAGAGAAACCCTGTCTCGAAAAACAAAAAACAAAAAAACAAAAACAAAACAACAAAGAAAGAACACCCAGGTGGCCTCCTGACATCCT
>NW_004954036.1:0-1210 GCF_000317375.1 Microtus ochrogaster
TATGTAATATGATAATGAAATATTCTGGGTAGCAGGATTATGGTAAGAATTTATTTTAATTTAATTTTTTTTGAGAATTTCTCATGAATACATGCCAAACTCACCCCTCCTTCTTCCTCCTCCAACTATTTCCACATCTCTTCAAACTCCTGCTCCCTTGATATCTTCCTGTTTAATTATGGCTATAAACACACACATACAGACACACACACACACACACAAACACACTGAGTTTAGTGATGCCCATGTGTATGTGTAGGGCTTACCACTTGGGACTGACCGCCTTTCTGGTATCTTGGTGCAGGAAAAGAACTGTTTTGTCTTGGGAATCTTTTTGTCCATAGTTCTTCCTCTAGGGGAAGACATGAGATTTCCCCAATCCACACTAGCATGTTAACTGGTATCGTCTTTGTGAAGGTCTGTTTAGGTGTCTACATTAGGTTCTATTTCCCTGTCATATATAAGTCCTTAGAACATAGTTGATGCCCTGGTCTTCTGATTCTTTCTGAAACCTCTCCCATGTTGTTCTCTGAGCCTTAGGGATAGGGGTTGTATGATAGACAATCACTGGAGGTTAGGCTCTTATACACATGTGTTTTCTACATGTAGACAAATTGTGGATTTCTACAATCATCTGTGTTGTTGATGAGAGAAGAGGGATATACGTATCTGTATGTATAAAGATAAGTAACTAGAATGTAGTGTAAAAGTATATTAGTCTTGCCAGGCGGTGGTGGTGCATGCCTTTAATCCCAGCACTTGGGAGGCAGAGGCAGGTGGATCTCTGTGAGTTCGAGACCAGCCTGGTCTACACGAGCTAGTTCCAGGACAGGCTCCAAAACCACAGAGAAACCCTGTCTCGAAAAAGCCGAAAAAAAAAAAAAAGTATATTAGTCTAATAGCGAAAGTAATAGGTTGTCTTTTAGGGTCCATGGCTTCACTACCCATGGGTACTTAGGTAGATTCTTAGGTATTAGAACTGCGTAGGATGACTTAATGATTTTCTCTGTTGGAAGATTTTATGATATCTCTGAATAGCATGAGAGTTAGCTTTAAATTTTTAAGTTAATAAGATAATGTAAATAAGCTGGCAAATTGCTTTACTTTTTAAGGGTCTTGCATTTGGAAAAATTTTAAAGGCTAAAATGGCATTCCAGCATTTAAAAATATGGAAATATTATTTTTTGTATTTTAATAAATAATTTAATTA
>NW_004954037.1:0-1210 GCF_000317375.1 Microtus ochrogaster
CTTGCTTAATTGAAGAGGCTAAAATTTCAAGGTATGCATTGGGTACTTGGGATAGACATTGAAGGGAGATTTTCGTATGTTTTCTGTCACAGTTCAGTAATGAATCTGGCAGGGAAAAACAAGTACCTTACATTAATAGTGATTTAATAGAGGAAGCACACAGCACACAGCCAAGCATGGAGGGCGGGACAGATGACAAGCAGGGCAGGGGCGCGGTCAAGAAGGCAAAGGGTAGGCGCTGGACAAGGGAGCCACGGCAAAGCCAATCCCTGGAGGGGGTGGGGGATGCTCCGGGCGGCCCCTGGCCTGCGGAGCGCGGAGGTGAGGTGACTCCACCGGACCTCACCTTGTTCACCTGCGCCGCACACAGCAGGTCGCGGGCCTCCAGGAAGGAGAAGACGTGCAGCAGCTCATGCGGGCCAAGTTGCGGCGCCATCCTGCTCGCGGAGACCCAGAGCCTTGGCTCGCTTCCGCCACTGTTAGATAAACCCGCCCACATGCGGAACTTGTGTCGATTACTTCCTCTCCCAGCTCGCCTTTCCCCGATCCTGCTGTGGTCCAGGCAACACTTGACCACTGATTTTTTTTTTTTTTTTTTTTTTTTTTTGCTTTATAAATAATATCATTCAAACTTTCCACCTCCTCCCCTCCTCCCATTTCCCTCCCGCTTCCCCCTCCCCTCCAGTCCTAAGAGAGGGCAGGGTACCCTGCCCTGTGGGAGGTCCAAGGCCCTCCCCACTCCATCTAGGTCTAGAAAGGTGTGCATCCAAACACAGTAGGATTCCAAAAAGCCATTACATGCAGTAGAATCAAATCCCAGTGCCATTATCATTGGCTTCTCAGCCAGCCCCCATTGTCAGCCACATTCAGAGAGTCCGGTTTGATCACATGCTCCATCAGTTCCAGTCCAGTTGGCCTTGGTGAGCTCCCATTAAATCAGCCACACTGTCTCAGTGGGTGGGCCAACCCCTCACGGTCCTGACTTCCTTACTCATCTTCTCCCTCCTTCTCCTCTTCAACTGGACCTTGGGAGCTCAGTCCAGTGCTCCGATGTGGGTCTATCTTCATCCATCGCCAGACGAAGGTTCTATGGAGATATTCAAGATATTCATCAGGGTGGCTATGGGACAAGGCCAGTTCAGGTACCCTCTTCTCTACTGTCCAAGGACCTAGCTGGGGATATCCCTTTGGATACCTGGGAACTTCTCTA